>NW_027308018.1:37500-250995 GCF_047496885.1 Scyliorhinus torazame | reverse complement strand
ATTTGGTGAGGATCGTAGCTGACATGCCAAATTTCCTCAGTCTTCTGAGAAAGTAGAGTCGTTGGTGGGCTTTCTTAACTATAGTGTCGGCATGGGGGGACCAGGACAGGCTGCTGGTGATCTGGACACCTAAAAACTTGAAGCTCTCGACCCTTTCTACATCCTTCCCATTGATGTGGACAGGGGCATGTTCTCCACTATGCTTCCTGACGTCGATGATTATCTCCTTCGTTTTGTTGACATTGAGGGAGAGATTATTGTCGTCGCACCAGTTCACCAGATTCTCTATCTCATTCCTGTACTCCGTCTCGTCATTGTTTGAAGTCCGACCCACTACGGTGGTGTCATCAGTAAATTTGAGAATCGGGTTGGAGGGGAATTTGGCCGCACAGTCAGAGGTGTATAAGGAGTACAGTAGGGGGCTGAGGACACAGCCTTGTGGGGCACCGGTGTTGAGGATGATCGTGGAGGAGGTGTTGTTGCCTATCCTTACTGATTGTGGTCTGTGGGTTAGAAAGTTCAGGATCCAGTCGCAGAGGGAGGAGCCAAGGCCAAGGCGACGGAGTTTGGAGAAGAGTTTCGTCGGAATGATGGTGTTGAAGGCTGAGCTGTCGTCGATAAATAGGAGTCTGACATAGGAGTCTTTGTTATCTAGTTGTTCCAGGGATCAAGGCAATCCCGTACCTCACACAGACACAAACTCAGACAGACTGGGTCAGTACATCTTTCAAATGGAGCGAGATCCATTCTCCACCTTTAACTTGGAGAGGTGTATCTGGCCTGTGTGTGACCCAAGTCACACACTGACTCTGAACATCCTCACAGCAGCTTGGGGACAGACTTTTCTAAAGCACTTTTCATAACCTTTGGGTATCACAAACTGCTTCACAGGCAATGGAGCCCTTTTGAAATCTAGTCAGGAGTAATTTAGGAAATGGACCAGCTAATTTCAGAGAGACACACAGAAACAGGATGAGATTGTGCTGTACATGTTTCAGAGCTGTCACTGAGACACACACGAGATGTACAATATCAATTATTATTCTGAAGCATGTGATTAAATCAGCCCTGAGACTGAATTCCAGTGTTTCAGAGTAAAGCTTCATCTACACTGCCCATCAAACACTCACAACACAAATACTGTCTGGGGTTAAATACAGAGTCAAAATCCCTCTGTCCTGTCCAAGGAATTTTTCATTGCAGATAGTTATATTTATTTTATGGAAAAGCAGAACTTAAATTGCACCGAATCCCAGGGTGGACTCTTGTTTATTTCAGCCCTTCACATTCAAACGTGAAGTTTAAGCTCCGATTACAGGTGTCTGCTTGTCTCTGTTTGTATATTCTCTGTTACTGTTGTTTTGTCACTTGTCTGAAGCATTTGAATAATAGGCCTTGGTTAATCAATCCTTTCTCCCAGCACATGGAAGTTGTGAATCTTCAAGGCTGTCAGTCTGATATAGATAACAAAAAAATACATCCTTTGATCAATCCATTCCCCAACCCTAAATAGATCTCACACATTTCCACAATGCAGGAATATCTCCATCAAAACTTCCAATCCGTTCCCAATACTCTTGTTAACATTTGCCTGTATAACCTAAATTCCACTGACAGATACCGAAAGCTGCACAGAAAAATGACTGGGTATTTTAAACTTTGAAACAAAACTATTTGAACTTGTGCTTCAATCCTATTGTACAGAAATGTTGTCCGGTGGGCTGACAGTTTCTCAGTAAGACTGAAACATTGAGGTACGCCTCGCACTGCACTTGACAACATTTGTGGCACTTCAGGCAAGAGAGACAGAGTGAGGGACACAGCAAGAGAGAGTGAGGGGCACAGCAAGAGAGGGAGGGACACAGAGAGAGAGAGAGTGAGGGACACAGCGAGAGAGAGAGTGAGGGACACAGCGAGAGAGAGTGAGGGACACAGCGAGAGAGAGTGAGGGACACAGAGAGAGAGAGTGAGGGACACAGAGAGAGAGAGTGAGGGACACAGCGAGAGAGAGTGAGGGGCACAGCGAGAGAGAGTGAGGGACACAGAGAGAGAGAGTGAGGGACACAGAGAGAGAGAGTGAGGGACACAGCGAGAGAGAGTGAGGGGCACAGCGAGAGAGAGAGTGAGGGACACAGCGAGAGAGAGTGAGGGACACAGAGAGAGAGAGAGTGAGGGACACAGCGAGAGAGAGTGAGGGACACAGCGAGAGTGAGGGACAGAGAGAGAGAGAGAGTGAGGGACACAGCGAGAGAGAGTGAGGGACACAGAGAGAGAGTGAGGGACACAGCAAGAGAGAGTGAGGGACACAGAGAGAGAGAGTGAGGGACACAGCGAGAGAGAGTGAGGGACACAGAGAGAGACAGTGAGGGACACAGCGAGAGAGAGTGAGGGACACAGAGAGAGAGAGTGAGGGACACAGAGAGAGAGAGTGAGGGACACAGCGAGAGAGAGTGAGGGGCACAGCGAGAGAGAGTGAGGGACACAGAGAGAGAGAGTGAGGGACACAGAGAGAGAGAGTGAGGGACACAGCGAGAGAGAGTGAGGGGCACAGCGAGAGAGAGAGTGAGGGACACAGCGAGAGAGAGTGAGGGACACAGAGAGAGAGAGAGTGAGGGACACAGCGAGAGAGAGTGAGGGACACAGCGAGAGTGAGGGACAGAGAGAGAGAGAGAGTGAGGGACACAGCGAGAGAGAGTGAGGGACACAGAGAGAGAGTGAGGGACACAGCGAGAGAGAGTGAGGGACACAGCGAGAGAGAGTGAGGGACACAGAGAGAGAGAGTGAGGGACACAGCGAGAGAGAGTGTGGGACACAGCGAGAGAGAGTGAGGGACACAGCGAGAGAGTGAGGGACACAGCGAGAGAGAATGAGGGACAGAGAGAGAGTGAGGGACACAGCGAGAGAGAGTGAGGGACACAGAGAGAGAGTGAGGGACGCAGCAAGAGAGAGTGAGGGGCACAGCAAGAGAGAGTGAGGGACACAGCAAGAGAGAGTGAGGGACAGAGAGAGAGAGAGAGTGAGGGACACAGCAAGAGAGAGTGAGGGACACAGAGAGAGAGTGAGGGACACAGCAAGAGAGAGTGAGGGACACAGCGAGAGAGAGTGAGAGACACAGCGAGAGAGAGTGAGGGACACAGCGAGAGAGAGTGAGGGACACAGAGAGAGAGAGAGTGAGGGACACAGCAAGAGAGAGTGAGGGACACAGAGAGAGAGAGAGTGAGGGACACAGCAAGAGAGAGTGAGGGACACAGAGAGAGAGTGAGGGACACAGCAAGAGAGAGTGAGGGACACAGCGAGAGAGAGTGAGAGACACAGCGAGAGAGAGTGAGGGACACAGCGAGAGAGAGTGAGGGACACAGAGAGAGAAAGTGAGGGACACAGCAAGAGAGAGTGAGGGGCACAGCAAGAGAGAGTGAGGGACACAGCAAGAGAGAGTGAGGGACAGAGAGAGAGAGAGAGTGAGGGACACAGCAAGAGAGAGTGAGGGACACAGAGAGAGAGTGAGGGACACAGCAAGAGAGAGTGAGGGACACAGCGAGAGAGAGTGAGAGACACAGCGAGAGAGAGTGAGGGACACAGCGAGAGAGAGTGAGGGACACAGCGAGAGAGAGTGAGGGACACAGCGAGAGAGAGTGAGGGACACAGCGAGAGAGAGTGAGGGACACAGCGAGAGAGAGTGAGGGACACAGCGAGAGAGAGTGAGGGACGCAGAGAGAGAGTGAGGGACACAGCAAGAGAGAGTGAGGGACACAGCGAGAGAGAGTGAGGGACACAGCGAGAGAGAGTGAGGGACACAGCGAGAGAGAGTGAGGGACACAGCGAGAGAATGAGGGACACAGCGAGAGAGAGTGAGGGACACAGCGAGAGAGAGAGTGAGGGACACAGAGAGAGAGAGTGAGGGACACAGCGAGAGAGAGAGTGAGGGACACAGCGAGAGAGAGTGAGGGACACAGCGAGAGAGAGAGTGAGGGACACAGAGAGAGAGAGTGAGGGACACAGCGAGAGAGAGTGAGGGACACAGCGAGAGAGAGTGAGGGACACAGAGAGAGAGAGTGAGGGACACAGCGAGAGAGAGAGTGAGGGACACAGCAAGAGAGAGTGAGGGACACAGAGAGAGAGAGTGAGGGACACAGCGAGAGAGAGAGTGAGGGACACAGCGAGAGAGAGTGAGGGACACAGCGAGAGAGAGTGAGGGACACAGCGAGAGAGAGAGTGAGGGACACAGAGAGAGAGAGTGAGGGACACAGCAAGAGAGAGTGAGGGACACAGCGAGAGAGAGTGAGGGACACAGCGAGAGAGAGAGTGAGGGACACAGAGAGAGAGAGTGAGGGACACAGCAAGAGAGAGTGAGGGGCGCAGCGAGAGAGAGTGAGGGACACAGCGAGAGAGAGTGAGGGACAGAGAGAGAGTGAGGGACACAGCAAGAGAGAGTGAGAGACACAGCGAGAGAGAGTGAGGGACACAGCGAGAGAGAGTGAGGGACACAGCGAGAGAGAGTGAGGGACACAGCGAGAGAGAGTGAGGGACACAGCGAGAGAGAGTGAGGGACACAGCGAGAGAGAGTGAGGGACACAGCGAGAGAGAGTGAGGGACACAGCGAGAGAGAGTGAGGGACACAGCGAGAGAGAGTGAGGGACACAGCGAGAGAGAGTGAGGGACACAGCGAGAGAGAGTGAGGGACACAGCGAGAGAGAGTGAGGGACACAGCGAGAGAGAGTGAGGGACACAGCGAGAGAGAGTGAGGGACACAGCGAGAGAGAGAGTGAGGGACACAGAGAGAGAGAGTGAGGGACACAGCGAGAGAGAGTGAGGGACACAGCGAGAGAGAGTGAGGGACACAGCGAGAGAGAGAGTGAGGGACACAGAGAGAGAGAGTGAGGGACACAGCAAGAGAGAGTGAGGGGCGCAGCGAGAGAGAGTGAGGGACACAACGAGAGAGAGTGAGGGACACAGCGAGAGAGAGTGAGGGACACAGCGAGAGAGAGTGAGGGACACAGCGAGAGAGAGTGAGGGACACAGCGAGAGAGAGTGAGGGACACAGCGAGAGAGAGTGAGGGGCACAGCGAGAGAGAGTGAGGGACACAGAGAGAGTGAGTGAGAGACACAGCGAGAGAGAGTGAGGGACGCAGAGCGAGAGAGAGTGAGAGACACAGCGAGAGAGAGTGAGGGACGCAGCGAGAGAGAGTGAGGGACACAGAGAGAGAGAGTGAGGGACACAGCGAGAGAGAGTGAGGGACACAGAGAGAGAGTGAGGGACGCAGCGAGAGAGAGTGAGGGACACAGAGAGAGAGTGAGGGACGCAGCGAGAGAGCGTGAGAGACACAGCGAGAGAGAGTGAGGGACACAGCGAGAGCGAGAGTGAGGCACACAGCGACAGAGAGTGAGGGACACAGAGAGAGAAAGTGAGGGACACAGCAAGAAAGAATGAGGGGCACAGCGAGAGAGAGTGAGGGACACAGCGAGAGAGAGTGAGGGGCACAGCGAGAGAGAGTGAGGGACACAGCGAGAGAGAGTGAGGGACACAGCGAGAGAGAGTGAGGGACACAGAGAGAGAGAGTGAGGGACACAGCGAGAGAGAGTGAGGGACACAGCGAGAGAGAGTGAGGGACACAGCGAGAGAGAGTGAGGGACACAGCGAGAGAGAGTGAGGGACACAGCGAGAGGGAGTGAGAGACACAGCGAGAGAGAGTAAGGGACACAGCGAGAGAGAGTGAGGGACGCAGCGAGAGAGAGTGAGGGACGCAGCGAGAGAGTGAGGGACACAGCGAGAGAGGGTGAGGGTCGCAGCAAGAGAGAGTGAGGGACACAGCGAGATAGAGTGAGGGACACAGCGAGAGAGTGTGAGGGACGCAGAGAGAGTGAGGGTCGCAGCAAGAGAGAGTGAGGGACAGAGAGAGAGAGAGTGAGGATCACAGCGCGAGAGAGTGAGGGACAAAGAGAGAGAGAGAGTGAGGGGCGCAGCGAGAGAGAGTGAGGGACACAGCGAGAGAGAGAGTGAGGGACTCAGCGAGAGAGAGTGTGAGGGACTCAGCGAGAGAGAGGGTGAGGGATGCAGAGAGAGAGTGAGGGACACAGCGAGAGAGAGTGAGGGACACAGCGAGAAAAAGTGAGGGACACAGCGAGAGAGAGTGAGGGACACAGAGAGAGAGAGAATGAGGGACACAGCGAGAGAAAGTGAGGGATGCAGCGAGAGAGAGTGAGGGGCACAGCGAGAGAGAGTGAGGGACACAGCGAGAGAGAGTGAGGGACACAGCGAGAGAGAGTGAGGACACAGCGAGAGAGAGAGGGACACAGCGAGAGAGAGTGAAGGACACAGCGAGAGAGAGTGAGGGACACAGCGAGAGAGAGTGAGGGATGCAGCGAGAGAGAGTGAGGGACACAGCGAGAGAGAGAGTGAGGGACACAGCGAGAGAGAGTGAGGGACGCAGCGAGAGAGTGAGGGACACAGCGAGAGAGAGTGAGGGACGCAGCGAGAGAGAGTGAGGGACACAGCGAGAGAGAGTGAGGACACAGCGAGAGAGAGAGGGACACAGCGAGAGAGAGTGAGGGACACAGCGAGAGAGAGTGAGGACACAGCGAGAGAGAGTGAGGGATACAGCGAGAGAGAGTGAGGGACACAGCGAGAGAGAGTGAGGGACACAGCGAGAGAGAGTGAGGGACACAGAGAGAGAGAGTGAGGGACACAGCGAGAGAGAGTGAGGGACACAGCGAGAGAGAGTGAGGGGCACAGCGAGAGAGAGTGAGGGACACAGAGAGAGACAGTGAGGGACACAGCGAGAGAGAGTGAGGGACGCAGCGAGAAAAAGTGAGGGACGCAGCGAGAGAAAGTGGGGGACGCAGCGAGAGAGAGTGAGAGACACAGCGAGAGAGAGTGAGGGACACAGCGAGAGAGAGTGAGGGACACAGCGAGAGAGAGTGAGAGACACAGCGAGAGAGAGTGAGGGACACAGCGAGAGAGAGTGAGGGGCACAGCGAGAGAGAGTGAGGGACACAGCGAGAGAGAGTGAGGGACACAGTGAGAGAGAGTGAGGGACACAGCGAGAGAGAGTGAGGGACACAGCGAGACAGAGTGAGGAACACAGCGAGAGAGAGTGATGGACACAACGAGAGAGAGTGAGGGACACAGCGAGAGAGAGTGAGGGACACAGCGAGAGAGAGTGAGGGACACAGTGAGAGAGAGAGTGAGGGACACAGCGAGAGAGAGTGAGGGACACAGCGAGAGAGAGTGAGGGACACAGTGAGAGAGAGAGTGAGGGACACAGCGAGAGAGAGTGAGGCACACAGCGAGAGAGAGTGAGGGACACAGCGAGAGAGAGTGAGGGACACAGTGAGAGAGAGAGTGAGGGACACAGCAAGAGAGAGTGAGGGACACAGCGAGAGAGAGTGAGGGACACAGCGAGAGAGAGTGAGGGACACAGCGAGAGAGAGTGAGGGACACAGCGAGAGAGAGTGAGGGACACAGCGAGAGAGAGTGAGGGACACAGCGAGAGAGAGTGAGTGACACAGCGAGAGAGAGTGAGGGACACAGCGAGAGAGAGTGAGGGGCACAGCGAGAGAGAGTGAGGGACACAGCGAGAGAGAGTGAGGGACACAGTGAGAGAGAGTGAGGGACACAGCGAAGAGAGAGTGAGGGACACAGCGAGAGAGAGTGATGGACACAACGAGAGAGAGTGAGGGACACAGCGAGAGAATGAGGGACACAGCGAGAGAGAGTGAGGGACGCAGCGAGAGAGAGAATGAGGGACACAGCGAGAGAGAGTGAGGGGCGCAGAGAGAGAGAGAATGAGGGACACAGCGAGAGAGAGTGAGGGACGCAGCGAGAGAGAGTGAGGGACACAGCAAGAGAGAGTGAGGGACAGAGAGAGAGTGTGAGGGACGCAGCGAGAGAGAGTGAGGGACACAGCGAGAGAGAGTGAGGGACACAGCAAGAGAGAGTGAGGGACAGAGAGAGAGTGTGAGAGACGCAGAGAGAGAGAGAGAGAAAGACGCAGCGAGAGAGTGATGGACACAGCGAGAGAGAATGAGGGACGCAGCGAGAGAGGGACACAGAGAGCGAGGGACACAGAGAGCGAGGGACACACAGAGAGAGCGAGGGACACAGACAGAGCAAGGGACACAGAGACAGCGAGGGACATAGAGAGCGAGGGACATAGGGAGCGAGGGACACACAGAGAGAACGAGGGACACAGAGAGCGAGGGAAACAGAGAGAGCGAGGGACACAGAGAGCGAGGGACACACAGAGAGAGTGAGGGACACAGAGAGAGTGAGGGACACAGAGAGAGGGACACAGACAGAGCGAGGGACACAGACAGAGCGAGGGACAGAGAGAGAGCGAGGGACACACAGAAAGGGAGGGACACAGAGAGAGTGAGGGACACAGAGAGCGCGAGTGACACAGAAAGAGCGAGGACACAGAGAGCGAGGGGCACAGAGAGCGAGGGACACACAGAGATAGCGAGGGACACAGAGAGTGAGGGACACACAGAGAGAGTGTGGGACACAGAGAGAGTGAGTGACACAAGAGAGAGTGTGGGACACAGAGAGTGAGGGACACACAGACAGAGCCAGGGACACAGAGAGAGCGAGGGACACAGAGAGCAAGGGACACACAGAGAGAGCGAGGGACACAGAGAGCGAGGGACACACAGAGAGAGTGTGGGACACAGAGAGAGTGAGAGACACAGAGAGAGTGAGGGACACACAGAGAGCGAGGAACACAGAGAGAGCGAATGACACAGAGAGCGAGGGACACAGAGAGCGAGGGACACAGAGAGTGAGGGACACAGAGAGAGTGAGGGACCCAGAGGGAGCGAGGGACCCAGAGAGAGCGAGGGACGCAGAGAGCGCGAGGGACACAGAGAGTGAGGGACACACAGAGAGTGAGGGGCACAGAGAGTGAGGGACACAGAGAGCGAGGGACACAGAGAGCGAGGGACACACAGAGAGAGCGAGAGACACAGAGAGTGAGGGACACAGAGAGAGTGAGGGACACAGAGAGCGAGGGACACAGAGAGCGAGGGACACACAGAGAGAGCGAGAGACAAAGAGAGTGAGGGACAGAGAGTGAGTGAGGGACACAGAGAGAGTGAGGGTCACAGAGAGTGAGGGGCACAGAGAGAGTGAGGGACACAGAGAGTGAGGAACACAGAGAGTGAGGGACACAGAGAGAGTGAGGTACACCGAGAGTGAGCGACACAGCGAGAACGAGGGACACAGAGAGAGGGAGGGACACAGAGAGAGCGAGGGACACAGAGAGCGAGGGACACAGAGAGAGCGAGGGACACAGAGAGAGTGAGCGACTCAGGGAGAGCGAGGGACACAGAGAGAGCGAGGGACACAGAGAGAGTGAGCGACTCAGGGAGAGCGAGGGAGACAGAGAGAGTGAGGGACACAGAGAGAGCGAGGGACACAGAGAGCGCGAGGGACACAGCGAGAACGAGGGACACACAGAAAGGGAGGGGCACAGACAGAGCGAGGGTCACAGACCGAGCTACACAGAGAGCGCGAGGGACACAGAGAGAGCGAGGGACACAGAGAGTGTGGGACACAGAGAGCGAGAGACACAGAGAGTGAGGGACACAGAGAGTGAGGGACACACAGAGCGAGGGCACAGAGAGTGTGGGACACAGAGAGCGAGGGACACAGAGAGCGAGTAGCACAGAGCATGAGGGATACAAAGAATGAGGGACACAGAGAGCGAGGGACACACAGAGAGAGTGAGGGACAGAGAGAGAGTGAGGGACACAGAGAGAGGGACACAGACAGAGCGAGGGACACAGACAGAGCGAGGGACAGAGAGAGAGCGAGGGACACACAGAAAGGGAGGGACACAGAGAGAGTGAGGGACACAGAGAGCGCGAGTGACACAGAAAGAGCGAGGACACAGAGAGCGAGGGGCACAGAGAGCGAGGGACACACAGAGATAGCGAGGGACACAGAGAGTGAGGGACACACAGAGAGAGTGTGGGACACAGAGAGAGTGAGTGACACAAGAGAGAGTGTGGGACACAGAGAGTGAGGGACACACAGACAGAGCCAGGGACACAGAGAGAGCGAGGGACACAGAGAGCAAGGGACACACAGAGAGAGCGAGGGACACAGAGAGCGAGGGACACACAGAGAGAGTGTGGGACACAGAGAGAGTGAGAGACACAGAGAGAGTGAGGGACACACAGAGAGCGAGGAACACAGAGAGAGCGAATGACACAGAGAGCGAGGGACACAGAGAGCGAGGGACACAGAGAGTGAGGGACACAGAGAGAGTGAGGGACCCAGAGGGAGCGAGGGACCCAGAGAGAGCGAGGGACGCAGAGAGCGCGAGGGACACAGAGAGTGAGGGACACACAGAGAGTGAGGGGCACAGAGAGTGAGGGACACAGAGAGCGAGGGACACAGAGAGCGAGGGACACACAGAGAGAGCGAGAGACACAGAGAGTGAGGGACACAGAGAGAGCGAGGGACACAGAGAGCGAGGGACACAGAGAGCGAGGGACACACAGAGAGAGCGAGAGACACAGAGAGTGAGGGACAGAGAGTGAGTGAGGGACACAGAGAGAGTGAGGGGCACAGAGAGTGAGGGGCACAGAGAGAGTGAGGGACACAGAGAGTGCGGAACACAGAGAGTGAGGGACACAGAGAGAGTGAGGTACACCGAGAGTGAGCGACATAGCGAGAACGAGGGACACAGAGAGAGGGAGGGACACAGAGAGAGCGAGGGACACAGAGAGCGAGGGACACAGAGAGAGCGAGGGACACAGAGAGAGTGAGCGACTCAGGGAGAGCGAGGGACACAGAGAGAGCGAGGGACACAGAGAGAGTGAGCGACTCAGGGAGAGCGAAGGACACAGAGAGAGTGAGGGACACAGAGAGAGCGATGGACACAGAGAGCGCGAGGGACACAGCGAGAACGAGGGACACACAGAAAGGGAGGGGCACAGACAGAGCGAGGGTCACAGACCGAGCTACACAGAGAGCGCGAGGGACACAGAGAGAGCGAGGGACACAGAGAGTGTGGGACACAGAGAGCGAGAGACACAGAGAGTGAGGGACACAGAGATGAGGGACACACAGAGCGAGGGCACAGAGAGTGTGGGACACAGAGAGCGAGGGACACAGAGAGCGAGTAGCACAGAGCATGAGGGATACAAAGAATGAGGGACACAGAGAGCGAGGGACAAAAAGGGCAAGGGACACAGAGAGTGTGGGACACAGAGAGTGTGGGACACAGAGAGCAAGGGACACAGAGAGCAGAGAGAGAGCGAGGGACACAGAGAGCCAGGGACACAGAGGGAGCGAGGGACACCAGAAAGGGAGGGACACAGACAGAGCGAGGGTCACAGACCGAGCTACACAGAGAGCGCGAGGGACACAGAGAGAGCGAGGGACACAAAGAGCGAGGGACACAGAGCACGAGGGACACAGAGAGCGAGGGACACAGAGAGTGTGGGACACAGAGAGCAAGGGACACAGAGAGTGAGGGACACAGAGAGTGAGGGACTCACAGAGCGAGGGACACAGAGAGTGAGGGACACACAGAGCGAGGGCCACAGAGAGTGAGGGACACAGAGAGCGAGGGACACAGAGAGCGAGTAGCACAGAGCTTGAAGGACACAAAGAGTGAGGGACACAGAGAGCGAGGGACACAAAGGGCAAGGGACACAGAGAGTGTGGGACACAGAGAGTGTGGGACACAGAGAGCGAGGGACACAGAGAGTGAGGGGCACAGAGAGCGAGGGACACAGAGAGAGCGAGGGACACACAGAGAGCGAGGGACACACAGCGAGCGAGGGACACTGAGAGAGCGAGGGACACACAGAGAGCGAGGGACACAGAGAGAGCGAGGGACACACAGAGAGCGAGGGACACACAGAGCGAGGGACACAGAGAGAGCGAGGGACACACAGAGAGCGAGGGACACAGAGAGAGCGAGGGGCAGAGAGAGAGCGAGGGACACAGAGAGCCAGGGACACAGAGAGAGCGAAGGACACACAGCGAGCGAGGGACACTGAGAGAGCGAGGGGCAGAGAGAGAGCGAGAAACACAGAGAGCGAGGGACACAGAGAGAGCGAGGGACACAGAGAGCGAGGGACAAAGAGAGCGAAGGACACAGAGAGCACGAGTGACACAGAGAGCGCGAGGGACACAGAGAGCGCGAGCGACACAGACACCGGGAGGGACACAGAGACCGCGAGGGACAGAGAGAGAGTGGGGGACACAGAGAGAGCGAGGGACACAGAGAGCGAGGGACACAGAGAGAGCAAGGGACACAGAGAGAGTGAGCGACTCAGGGAGAGCGAGGGACACAGAGAGAGTGAGGGACACAGAGAGAGCGAGGGACACAGCGAGAGCGAGGGACACACAGAAAGGGAGGGACACAGACAGAGCGAGGGTCACAGACCGAGCTACACAGAGAGCGCGAGGGACACAGAGAGAGCGAGGGACAGAGAGAGCGTGGGACACAGAGAGCGAGAGACACAGAGAGCGAGGGACACAGAGAGTGAGGGACACACAGATGAGGGACACAGAGAGTGTGGGACACAGAGAGCGAGGGACACAGAGAGCGAGTAGCACAGAGCATGAGGGACACAAAGAGTGAGGGACACAGAGAGCGAGGGACACAGAGAGTGTGGGACACAGAGAGCAAGGGACACAGAGAGCAGAGAGAGAGCGAGGGACACAGAGAGCCAGGGACACAGAGGGAGCGAGGGACACACAGAAAGGGAGGGACACAGACAGAGCGAGGGTCACAGACCGAGCTACACAGAGAGCGCGAGGGACACAGAGAGAGCGAGGGACACAAAGAGCGAGGGACACAGAGCACGAGGGACACAGAGAGCGAGGGACACAGAGAGTGTGGGACACAGAGAGCGAGGGACACAGAGAGTGAGGGACACAGAGAGTGAGGGACTCACAGAGCGAGGGACACAGAGAGTGTGGGACACAGAGAGCGAGGGACACAGAGAGCGAGTTGCACAGAGCATGAGGGACACAAAGAGTGAGGGACACAGAGAGCGAGGGACACAGAGAGCGAGGGACACAGAGAGTGTGGGACACAGAGAGCGAGGGACACAGAGAGTGAGGGGCACAGAGAGCGTGAGGGACACAGTGAGCGCGAGGGACACAGAGAGCGAGGGACACAGAGTTTGTGGGACACAGAGAGCGAGGGACACAGAGTGAGAGAGGGACACAGAGATTGAGGGACACAGCGAGCGAGGGACACAGAGAACGAGGGACACAGAGAGCGCGACGGACACAGAGAGCGCGAGGGACACAGAGAGCGCGAGGGATACAGAGAGCGCGAGGGACACAGAGAGCGAGGGTCACAGAGAGAGCGAGGGACACAGAGAGAGCGAGGGACAAACAGAGAGCGAGGGACACAGTGAGCGAGGGACACAGAGAGCACGAGCGACACAGAGAGCGCGAGGGACACAGAGCGGGGGACACAGAAAGAGCGAGGGACACACAGAGAGCGAGGGACACAGAGAGAGCGAGGGACACACAGAGACCGAGGGACACAGAGAGAGCGAGGGACACAGAACGCGAGGGATACAGAGAGTGAGGGACACAGAGAGCGAGGGACACAGAGAGCGAGTAACACAGAGCACGAGGGACACAGAGAGAGCGAGGGACACAGAGAGAGCGAGGGACACAGAGAGAGCGAGGGACACAGAGAGTGAGGGACACAGAGAGAGTGAGGGGCACAGAGAGTGAGGGACACAGAGAGCGAGGGACACAAAGAGAGAGTGAGGGACACAGAGAGTGAGGGGCACAGAGAGCGAGGGACACAGAGAGCGAGGGACACACAGAGAGAGCGAGAGACACAGAGAGTGAGGGACACAGAGAGAGTGAGGGACACAGAGAGCGAGGGACACAGAGAGCGAGGGACACACAGAGAGAGCGAGAGACACAGAGAGTGAGGGACAGAGAGTGAGTGAGGGACACAGAGAGAGTGAGGGTCACAGAGAGTGAGGGGCACAGAGAGAGTGAGGGACACAGAGAGTGAGGAACACAGAGAGTGAGGGACACAGAGAGAGTGAGGTACACCGAGAGTGAGCGACACAGCGAGAACGAGGGACACAGAGAGAGGGAGGGACACAGAGAGAGCGAGGGACACAGAGAGCGAGGGACACAGAGAGAGCGAGGGACACAGAGAGAGTGAGCGACTCAGGGAGAGCGAGGGACACAGAGAGAGTGAGGGACACAGAGAGAGCGAGGGACACAGAGAGCGCGAGGGGCACAGCGAGAACGAGGGACACACAGAAAGGGAGGGGCACAGACAGAGCGAGGGTCACAGACCGAGCTACACAGAGAGCGCGAGGGACACAGAGAGAGTGAGGGACACAGAGAGTGTGGGACACAGAGAGCGAGAGACACAGAGAGTGAGGGACACAGAGAGTGAGGGACACACAGAGCGAGGGACACAGAGAGTGTGGGACACAGAGAGCGAGGGACACAGAGAGCGAGTAGCACAGAGCATGAGGGATACAAAGAATGAGGGACACAGAGAGCGAGGGACACAAAGGGCAAGGGACACAGAGAGTGTGGGACACAGAGAGTGTGGGACACAGAGAGCAAGGGACACAGAGAGCAGAGAGAGAGCGAGGGACACAGAGAGCCAGGGACACAGAGGGAGCGAGGGACACACAGAAAGGGAGGGACACAGACAGAGCGAGGGTCACAGACCGAGCTACACAGAGAGCGCGAGGGACACAGAGAGAGCGAGGGACACAAAGAGCGAGGGACACAGAGCACGAGGGACACAGAGAGCGAGGGACACAGAGAGTGTGGGACACAGAGAGCAAGGGACACAGAGAGTGAGGGACACAGAGAGTGAGGGACTCACAGAGCGAGGGACACAGAGAGTGAGGGACACACAGAGCGAGGGCCACAGAGAGTGAGGGACACAGAGAGCGAGGGACACAGAGAGCGAGTAGCACAGAGCTTGAAGGACACAAAGAGTGAGGGACACAGAGAGCGAGGGACACAAAGGGCAAGGGACACAGAGAGTGTGGGACACAGAGAGTGTGGGACACAGAGAGCGAGGGGCACTGAGAGTGAGGGGCACAGAGAGCGAGGGACACAGAGAGAGCGAGGGACACACAGAGAGCGAGGGACACAGAGAGAGCGAGGGGCAGAGAGAGAGCGAGGGACACAGAGAGCCAGGGACACAGAGAGAGCGAGGGACACACAGCGAGCGAGGGACACTGAGAGAGCGAGGGGCAGAGAGAGAGCGAGGAACACAGAGAGCGAGGGACACAGAGAGAGCGAGGGACACAGAGAGCGAGGGACAAAGAGAGCGAAGGACACAGAGAGCACGAGTGACACAGAGAGCGCGAGGGACACAGAGAGCGCGAGCGACACAGACACCGGGAGGGACACAGAGACCGCGAGGGACAGAGAGAGATTGGGGGACACAGAGAGAGCGAGGGACACAGAGAGCGAGGGACACAGAGAGAGCAAGGGACACAGAGAGAGTGAGCGACTCAGGGAGAGCGAGGGACACAGAGAGAGTGAGGGACACAGAGAGAGCGAGGGACACAGAGAGCGCGAGGGACACAGCGAGAGCGAGGGACACACAGAAAGGGAGGGACACAGACAGAGCGAGGGTCACAGACCGAGCTACACAGAGAGCGCGAGGGACACAGAGAGAGCGAGGGACAGAGAGAGCGTGGGACACAGAGAGCGAGAGACACAGAGAGTGAGGGACACAGAGAGTGAGGGACACACAGAGCGAGGGACACAGAGAGCGTGGGACACAGAGAGCGAGAGACACAGAGAGTGAGGGACACAGAGAGTGAGGGACACAGAGAGTGAGGGACACACAGACCGAGCTACACAGAGAGCGCGAGGGACACAGAGAGAGCGAGGGACAGAGAGAGCGTGGGACACAGAGAGCGAGAGACACAGAGAGTGAGGGACACAGAGAGTGAGGGACACACAGAGCGAGGGACACAGAGAGCGTGGGACACAGAGAGCGAGAGACACAGAGAGTGAGGGACACAGAGAGTGAGGGACACACAGAGCGAGGGACACAGAGAGCGAGGGACACAGAGAGCGAGTAGCACAGAGCATGAGGGACACAAAGAGTGAGGGACACAGAGAGCGAGGGACACAGAGAGTGTGGGACACAGAGAGCAAGGGACACAGAGAGCAGAGAGAGAGCGAGGGACACAGAGAGCCAGGGACACAGAGGGAGCGAGGGACACACAGAAAGGGAGGGACACAGACAGAGCGAGGGTCACAGACCGAGCTACACAGAGAGCGCGAGGGACACAGAGAGAGCGAGGGACACAAAGAGCGAGGGACACAGAGCACGAGGGACACAGAGAGCGAGGGACACAGAGAGTGTGGGACACAGAGAGCGAGGGACACAGAGAGTGAGGGACACAGAGAGTGAGGGACTCACAGAGCGAGGGACACAGAGAGTGTGGGACACAGAGAGCGAGGGACACAGAGAGCGAGTAGCACAGAGCATGAGGGACACAAAGAGTGAGGGACACAGAGAGCGAGGGACACAGAGAGCGAGGGACACAGAGAGTGTGGGACACAGAGAGCGAGGGACACAGAGAGTGAGGGGCACAGAGAGCGTGAGGGACACAGTGAGCACGAGGGACACAGAGAGCGAGGGACACAGAGTTTGTGGGACACAGAGAGCGAGGGACACAGAGTGAGAGAGGGACACAGAGATTGAGGGACACAGAGAGCGAGGGACACAGAGAACGAGGGACACAGAGAGCGCGACGGACACAGAGAGCGCGAGGGACACAGAGAGCGCGAGGGACACAGAGAGCGCGAGGGACACAGAGAGCGAGGGTCACAGAGAGAGCGAGGGACACAGAGAGAGCGAGGGACAAACAGAGAGCGAGGGACACAGTGAGCGAGGGACACAGAGAGCACGAGCGACACAGAGAGCGCGAGGGACACAGAGAGCGGGGGACACAGAAAGAGCGAGGGACACACAGAGAGCGAGGGACACAGAGAGAGCGAGGGACACACAGAGACCGAGGGACACAGAGAGAGCGAGGGACACAGAACGCGAGGGATACAGAGAGTGAGGGACACAGAGAGCGAGGGACACAGAGAGCGAGTAACACAGAGCACGAGGGACACAGAGAGAGCGAGGGACACAGAGAGAGCGAGTGACACAGAGAGAGCGAGGGACACAGAGAGTGAGGGACACAGAGAGAGTGAGGGGCACAGAGAGTGAGGGACACAGAGAGCGAGGGACACAAAGAGAGAGTGAGGGACACAGAGAGTGAGGGGCACAGAGAGAGTGAGGGACACAGAGAGCGAGGGACACAGAGAGCGAGGGACACAGAGAGAGCCAGGGACACAGAGAGAGCGAGGGGCAGAGAGAGCGAGGGACACACAGAGAGAGCGAGTGACACAGACAAATCCAGGGACACAGGGAGAGGGAGGTACACAGAGAGAGCGAGGGGCACAGAGAGTGAGGGACACAGAGAGAGCGAGGGACACAGAGAGAGCGAGGGACACAGACTAAGGGACACAGAGAGAGCGAGGGACACAGAGAGAGTGAGGGACACACAGAAAGGGAGGGACACAGAGAGAGTGAGGGACACAGCGCGGGCAAGGGACACAGAGAGAGCGAGGGGCACAGAGAGTGAGGGACACAGAGAGAGCGAGGGGCACAGAGAGTGAGGGACACAGAGAGAGCGAGGGACACAGAGAGCGAGGGGCACAGAGAGCGAGGGACACAGAGAGCGAGGGACACAGAGAGTGAGGGGCACAGAGAGCGAGGGACACACAGAGAGAGCGAGTGACACAGAGAGAGCGAGGGGCACAGAGAGTGAGGGACACAGAGAGAGCGAGGGACACAGAGAGAGCGAGGGGCACAGAGTGAGGGACACAGAGAGCGAGGGACACAGAGAGAGCGAGGGACACACAGAAACGGAGGGACACAGAGAGAGTGAGGGACACAGAGAGAGCGAGGGACACAGAGAGAACGAGGGACACAGAGAGCGCGAGGGACACAGAGAGCACGAGGGACACAGAGAGCGATGGACAGAGAGAGAGGGACACAGAGAGAGAGGGGCACTGAGAGAGAGACAGAGAGACAGGGACACAGAGAAAGAGGGACACAGATAAAGATGGACACAGAGTGAGAGGGACTGAGAGAGAGGGACAGTGAGGAACGCAGCGAGAGAGAGTGGGACAGAGGGAGAGAGTTGGACACAGCGAGAGAGACAAAGAGAGGGGGACACATGGAGGGAGAGGGACACATGGAGGGAGAGGGTCACAGAGAGAGCGAGGGACACAGAGAGAGCAAGGGACACAGAGAGAGCGAGGGACACAGCGAGAGCGAGGGACACAGAGAGAGCGAGGGACACAGAGAGTGTGGGACCCAGAGAGAGTGAGGGACACAGAGACTGAGGGATACAGAGAGCGCGAGGGAGACAGAGAGGGCGAGGGACACATGGAGGGAGAGGGACACATGGAGGGAGAGGGACACAGCGAGAGCGAGGGACACAGAGAGCGAGGGACACAGAGAGCGAGGGACACAGAGAGCGAGGGACACTAAGAGAGTGGGGGACACAGGGAGAGCGAGGGACACAGAGAGAGCGAGGGACACACAGAGAGAGCGAGGGACACAGAGAGTAAGGGACACAGGGAGAGCGATGGACACAGAGAGAGCGAGGGACACAGAGAGCAAGGGACACAGCGAGAGCGAGGGACCCAGAGAGAGCGAGGGACACAGCGAGAGCGAGGGACACAGCGAGAGCGAGGGACACAGAGAGAGCGATGGACACATGGAGAGAGAGGGACACAGAGAGAGCGAGAGACACAGATAAAGCGAGTGACACATGGAGGGAGATGGACACAGAGAGAGCGATGGACACAGAGAGAGCGAGGGACACAGAGAGCAAGGGACACAGAGAGCAAGGGACACAGAGAGAGCGAGGGACACAGAGAGCAAGGGACACAGAGAGCAAGGGACACAGCGAGAGCGAGGGACACAGAGAGAGCGAGGGTCACAGGGAGAGCAAGGGTACAGCGAGAGCGAGGGACACAGCTAGAGCGAGGGATACAGAGAGAGCGAAGGACAAATGGAGGAAGAGGGACACAGAGAGAGCGAGGGACACAGAGAGAGCGAGGGACACAGAGAGAGCGAGGGACACAGAGAGTGAGAGACACAGAGAGCAAGGGACACAGCGAGAGAGAGAGAGGGACACAACGAGAGAGAGGCGGACACAGAGAGAGCAAGGGACACAGAAAGCAAGGGACACAGAGAGCAAGGGACACAGCGAGAGAGAGAGGGACACAACGAGAGAGAGGGGGACACTGCGAGAGGGACGGGTACACGGCGAGAGAGTGAGGGACACAGCGAGAGAGAGAGAGGGATACAGCGAGTGAGAGAGGACCACAGCGAGAGAGAGAGGGGCACAGCGAGTGAGAGAGGAGCACACCGAGTGAGGGAGGGACACAGCGAGAGAGAGAGGGACAGCACGGTAGCCTTGTGGATAGCACAATTGTTTCACAGCTCCAGGGTCCCGGGTTCGATTCCGGCTTGGGTCACTGTCTGTGCGGAGTCTGCACATCCTCCCCGTGTCTGCATGGGTTTCCTCCGGGTGCTCCGGTTTCCTCCCACAGTCCAAAGATGTGCAGGTCAGGTGGATTGGCCATGATAAATTGCCCTTAGTGTCCAAAATTGCCCTTAGCGTTGTGGGGTTACTGGGTTATGGGGATAGGGTGGCGGTGTTGACCTTGGGTGGCGTGCTCTTTCCAAGAGCCGGTGCAGACTCGATGGGCCGAATGGCCACCTTCTGCACTGTAAATTCTATGATAATCTATGACACAGCGAAACAGAGAGAGGGACACAGCGAGAGAGCGGGGAACACAGCGAGAGAGAGGGGTACACAGCGAGAGGGACGGGTACACAGCGAGAGAGAGAGGGACACAGCGAGTGAGCGAGGAACACAGCGAGAGAGAGAGAGGGGGACACAGCGAGAGGGACGGGTACACAGCGAGAGAGAGAGGGACACAGCGAGAGAGAGAGAGGGGGACACAGCTAGAGCGAGGGACACAGAGAGAGCGAGGGACACAGCAAGAGAGCGGGGAACACAGCGAGAGAGAGGGGTACACAGTGAGAGGGACAGGTACACAGCGAGAGAGAGAGGGACACAGTGAGAGAGAGTGAGGGACACAGCGAGAGAGACTGAGAGAGCGAGGGACACAAAGAGCGAGGGACACAGAGCACGAGGGACACAGAGAGCGAGGGACACAGAGAGTGAGGGAAACAGAGAGTGAGGGACACAGAGAGAACGAGGGACACAGAGTGAGGGACACAGAGAGCGAGGGACACTGAGCGATTAACACAGAGAACGAGGGACACAGAGATTGAGGGACACAGTGCACGAGGGACACAGAGAGCGCGAGGGACACAGAGAGCCCGAGGGACACACAGAAAGGGAGGGACACAGACAGAGCGAGGGTCACAGACCGAGGGACACTGAGAGATCAAGGGACACAGCGAGAGAGAGAGAGGGACACAACGAGAGGGAGGGGGACACAGAGAGAGCAAGGGACACAGAGAGAGCGAGGGACACAGAGAGAGTGAGGGACACAGAGAGAGCGAGGGACACAGCTAGAGCGAGGGACACAGAGAGAGCGAGGGACACAGAGAGAGCGAGGGACACAGAGAGAGCGAGGGACACAGCTAGAGCGAGGGACACAGAGAGAGCGAGGGACACAGACAGAGCGAGGGACACAGAGAGAGCGAGGGACACAGAGAGAGCGAGGGACACAGAGAGAGCGAGGGACACATGGAGGAAGAGGGACACAGAGAGAGCGAGGGACACAGAGAGTGAGGGACACAGAGATCAAGGGACACAGCGAGAGAGAGAGAGGGACACAACGAGAGGGAGGGGGACACAGCTAGAGCGAGGGACACAGAGAGAGCGAGGGACACATGGAGGAAGAGGGACACAGAGAGAGCGAGGGACACAGAGAGTGAGGGACACAGAGAGAGTGAGGGACACAGAGAGAGTGAGGGACACAGAGATCAAGGGACACAGCGAGAGAGAGAGAGGGACACAACGAGAGGGAGGGGGACACAGAGAGAGCAAGAGACACAGAGAGCAAGGGACACAGCGAGAGAGAGAGGGACACAACGAGAGAGAGGGGGACACAGAGAGTGAGGGACACAGAGATCAAGGGACACAGCGAGAGAGAGAGAGGGACACAACGAGAGGGAGGGGGACACAGCTAGAGCGAGGGACACAGAGAGAGCGAGGGACACATGGAGGAAGAGGGACACAGAGAGAGCGAGGGACACAGAGAGTGAGGGACACAGAGATCAAGGGACACAGCGAGAGAGAGAGAGGGACACAACGAGAGGGAGGGGGACACAGAGAGAGCAAGGGACACAGAGAGAGCAAGGGACACAGAGAGCAAGGGACACAGAGAGCAAGGGACACAGCGAGAGAGAGAGGGACACAACGAGAGAGAGGGGGACACAGCGAGAGGGACGGGTACACGGCGAGAGAGTGAGGGACACAGCGAGATAGAGAGGGACACAGCGAGTGAGAGAGGACCGCAGCGAGAGAGAGAGAGGCACAGCGAGAGAGAGAGGACCACAGCGAGAGAGAGAGGGACACAGCGAGAGAGAGTGGGACGCAGCGAGAGAATGAGGGGCACAGCGAGAGAGAGTGAGGGACACAGCGAGAGAGAGTGGGACGCAGCGAGAGAGAGGGGGACACAGCGAGATAGAGGGGGACACAGCGAGTGAGAGAGGACCGCAGCGAGAGAGAGAGGGGCACAGCGAGAGAGAGAGAGGAGCACACCGAGTGAGGGAGGGACACTGCGAGAGACAGTGAGGGACGCAGCGAGAGAGACAGAGAGAGCGAGGGACACAAAGAGCGAGGGACACAGAGCACAAGGGACACAGAGAGCGAGGGACACAGAGAGTGAGGGAAACAGAGTGAGGGACACAGAGAGTACGAGGGACACAGAGAGTGAGGGACACAGAGAGCGAGGGACACAGAGAGCGATTAACACAGAGAACGAGGGACACAGAGAGTGAGGGACGCAGTGCACGAGGGACACAGAGAGTGCGAGGGACACAGAGAGCCCGAGGGACACAGAGAGCCCGAGGGACACACAGAAAGGGAGGGACACAGACAGAGCAAGGGTCACAGACCGAGGGACACTGAGAGAGCGAGGGACACAGAGAGAGCGAGGGACACACAGAAAGGGAGGGACACAGAGAGAGTGAGGGACACAGAGAGAGCGAGGGACACAGAGAGCGAGGGACACAGAGAGCAAGGGACACACAGAGAGAGCAAGGGACACAGACAGAGCCAGGGACACAGAGAGAGCAAGGGACACACAGAGAGAGCGAGGAACACAGAGAGTGAGGAACACTGAGAGCGAGGGAAACAGAGAGAGCGAGGGACACAGAGAGAGCGAGGGACACAGAGAGAGCGAGGGACACAGAGAGTGAGGGACACAGAGAGAGTGAGGGACACAGACCGAGGGACACAGACAGAGCGAGGGGCACAGAGAGAGCGAGGGACACAGAGAGAGCGAGGGACACAGAGAGTGAGGGACAGAGAGAGCAAGGGACACAGCGAGAGAGAGAGAGGGACACAACGAGAGAGAGGGGGACACAGAGAGAGCAAAGGACATAGAGAGCAAGGGACACAGAGAGCAAGGGACACAGCGAGAGAGAGAGGGACACAACGAGAGAGAGGGGGACACAGAGAGAGCAAAGGACATAGAGAGCAAGGGACACAGAGAGCAAGGGACACAGCGAGAGAGAGAGGGACACAACGAGAGAGAGTGAGGGACACAGCGAGAGAGTGAGGGACACAGCGAGAGAGAGAGGGACACAGCGAGTGAGAGAGGACCGCAGCGAAAGAGAGAGAGGGGCACAGCGAGAGAGAGAGGGGCACAGCGAGTGAGGGAGGGACACAGCGAGAGAGAGTGAGGGACGCAGCGAGAGAGAGTGAGGGACGCAGCGAGAGAGAGAGGGGGACACAGCGAGAGGGACGGGTACACAGCGAGAGAGAGAGGGACACAGCGAGAGAGCGAGGAACACAGCGAGAGAGAGGGGGACACAGCGAGAGAGAGAGGGACGCAGCGAGAGAGAGAGGGGGACACAGCGAGAGGGACGGGTACACAGCGAGAGAGAGAGTGACACAGCGAGAGAGAGAGGGAACACAGCGAGAGAGAGGGGGACACAGCGAGAGAGAGTGAGGGACACAGAGAGAGAGAGTGAGGGACACAGCGAGAGAGTGAGGGACACAGAGAGAGAGAGTGAGGGACACAGCGAGAGAGAGTGAGGGACACAGCGAGAGACAGTGAGGGACACAGCGAGAGAGAGTGAGGGACACAGCGAGAGAGAGTGATGGACACAACGAGAGAGAGTGAGGGACGCAGCGAGAGAGAGTGAGGGGCACAGCGAGAGAGAGTGAGGGACACAGCGAGAGAGAATGAGGGACACAGCGAGAGACAGTGAGGGACGCAGCGAGAGAGTGAGGGACACAGCGAGAGAGAGTGAGGGGCGCAGAGAGAGACAGTGAGGGACGCAGCGAGAGAAAGTGAGGGACACAGCGAGAGAGAGTGAGGGACAGAGAGAGAGTGTGAGGGACACAGCGAGAGAGAGTGAGGGACACAGAGAGAGACAGTGAGGGACACAGAGAGAGACAGTGAGGGACACAGCGAGAGAGAGTGAGGGACACAGCGAGAGAGAGTGAGGGACACAGCGAGAGAGTGAGGGACACAGAGAGAGAGAGTGAGGGACACAGCGAGAGAGAGTGAGGGACACAGAGAGAGACAGTGAGGGACACAGCGAGTGAGTGAGGGACACAGAGAGAGAGAGTGAGGGACACAGCGAGAGAGAGAGTGAGGGACACAGCGAGAGAGAGTGAGGGACGCAGCGAGAGAGAGAGTGAGGGACACAGCGAGAGAGAGTGAGGGACACAGCAAGAGAGAGTGAGGGGCGCAGCGAGAGAGAGTGAGGGACACAGCGAGAGAGAGTGAGGGACACAGCGAGAGAGAGTGAGGGGCACAGCGAGAGAGAGTGTGGGACACAGAGAGAGAGTGAGGGACACAGCGAGAGAGAGAGTGAGGGACACAGAGAGAGACAGTGAGGGACGCAGCGAGAGAAAGTGAGGGACGCAGCGAGAGAGAGTGAGGGACTCAGCGAGAGAGAGTGAGGGACACAGCGAGAGAGAGTGAGAGACACAGCGAGAGAGAGTGAGGGGCACAGCGAGAGAGAGTGAGGGACACAGCGAGAGAGAGTGAGGGACACAGCGAGAGAGAGTGAGGGACACAGCGAGAGAGAGAGTGAGGGACACAGCGAGAGAGAGTGATGGACACAACGAGAGAGAGTGAGGGACACAGCGAGAGAATGAGGGACACAGCGTGAGAGAGTGAGGGACACAGCGAGAGACAGTGAGGGACAGAGAGAGAGTGTGAGGGGCACAGCGAGAGAGAGTGAGGTACACCGAGAGTGAGCGACAGAGCGAGAGCGAGGGACACAGAGAGAGGGAGGGACACAGAGAGAGCGAGGGACACACAGAGCGAGGGACACAGAGAGAGCAAGAGGAACAGAGAGAGTGAGCTACTCAGGGAGAGCGAGGGACACAGAGAGAGTGAGGGACACAGAGAGAGCGAGGGACACAGAGAGAGCGAGGGACACAGAGAGAGCGAGGGACACATGGAGGAAGAGGGACACAGAGAGAGCGAGGGACACAGAGAGTGAGGGACACAGAGATCAAGGGACACAGCGAGAGAGAGAGAGGGACACAACGAGAGGGAGGGGGACACAGCTAGAGCGAGGGACACAGAGAGAGCGAGGGACACATGGAGGAAGAGGGACACAGAGAGAGCGAGGGACACAGAGAGTGAGGGACACAGAGATCAAGGGACACAGCGAGAGAGAGAGAGGGACACAACGAGAGGGAGGGGGACACAGAGAGAGCAAGAGACACAGAGAGCAAGGGACACAGCGAGAGAGAGAGGGACACAACGAGAGAGAGGGGGACACAGAGAGTGAGGGACACAGAGATCAAGGGACACAGCGAGAGAGAGAGAGGGACACAACGAGAGGGAGGGGGACACAGCTAGAGCGAGGGACACAGAGAGAGCGAGGGACACATGGAGGAAGAGGGACACAGAGAGAGCGAGGGACCCAGAGAGTGAGGGACACAGAGATCAAGGGACACAGCGAGAGAGAGAGAGGGACACAACGAGAGGGAGGGGGACACAGAGAGAGCAAGGGACACAGAGAGAGCAAGGGACACAGAGAGCAAGGGACACAGAGAGCAAGGGACACAGCGAGAGAGAGAGGGACACAACGAGAGAGAGGGGGACACAGCGAGAGGGACGGGTACACGGCGAGAGAGTGAGGGACACAGCGAGATAGAGAGGGATACAGCGAGTGAGAGAGGACCACAGCGGGAGAGAGAGGGGCACAGCGAGAGAGAGAGAGGAGCACACCGAGTGAGGGAGGGACACAGCGAAAGAGAGTGGGACGCAGCGAGATAGAGAGGGACACAGCGAGTGAGAGAGGACCGCAGCGAGAGAGAGAGAGGCACAGCGAGAGAGAGAGGACCACAGCGAGAGAGAGAGGGACACAGCGAGAGAGAGTGGGACGCAGCGAGAGAATGAGGGGCACAGCGAGAGAGAGTGAGGGACACAGCGAGAGAGAGTGGGACGCAGCGAGAGAGAGGGGGACACAGCGAGATAGAGGGGGACACAGCGAGTGAGAGAGGACCGCAGCGAGAGAGAGAGGGGCACAGCGAGAGAGAGAGAGGAGCACACCGAGTGAGGGAGGGACACAGCGAGAGAGAGTGAGGGACGCAGCGAGAGAGAGTGAGGGACACAGCGAGAGAGAGTGAGGGACGCAGCGAGAGAGACAGAGAGAGCGAGGGACACAAAGAGCGAGGGACACAGAGCACAAGGGACACAGAGAGCGAGGGACACAGAGAGTGAGGGAAACAGAGTGAGGGACACAGAGAGTACGAGGGACACAGAGAGTGAGGGACACAGAGAGCGAGGGACACAGAGAGCGATTAACACAGAGAACGAGGGACACAGAGAGTGAGGGACGCAGTGCACGAGGGACACAGAGAGTGCGAGGGACACAGAGAGCCCGAGGGACACAGAGAGCCCGAGGGACACACAGAAAGGGAGGGACACAGACAGAGCAAGGGTCACAGACCGAGGGACACTGAGAGAGCGAGGGACACAGAGAGAGCGAGGGACACACAGAAAGGGAGGGACACAGAGAGAGTGAGGGACACAGAGAGAGCGAGGGACACAGAGAGCGAGGGACACAGAGAGCAAGGGACACACAGAGAGAGCAAGGGACACAGACAGAGCCAGGGACACAGAGAGAGCAAGGGACATAGAGAGCGAGGGACACACAGAGAGAGCGAGGAACACAGAGAGTGAGGAACACTGAGAGCGAGGGAAACAGAGAGAGCGAGGGACACAGAGAGAGCGAGGGACACAGAGAGAGCGAGGGACACAGAGAGTGAGGGACACAGAGAGAGTGAGGCACACAGACCGAGGGACACAGACAGAGCGAGGGGCACAGAGAGAGCGAGGGACACAGAGAGAGCGAGGGACACAGAGAGTGAGGGACAGAGAGAGCAAGGGACACAGCGAGAGAGAGAGAGGGACACAACGAGAGAGAGGGGGACACAGAGAGAGCAAGGGACACAGAGAGCAAGGGACACAGAGAGCAAGGGACACAGCGAGAGAGAGAGGGACACAACGAGAGAGAGGGGGACACAGCGAGAGGGACGGGTACACAGCGAGAGAGTGAGGGACACAGCGAGAGAGAGAGGGACACAGCGAGTGAGAGAGGACCGCAGCGAAAGAGAGAGAGGGGCACAGCGAGAGAGAGGGGCACAGCGAGTGAGGGAGGGACACAGCGAGAGAGAGTGAGGGACGCAGCGAGAGAGAGTGAGGGACGCAGCGAGAGAGAGAGGGGGACACAGCGAGAGGGACGGGTACACAGCGAGAGAGAGTGAGGGACACAGCGAGAGGGACGGGTACACAGCGAGAGAGAGAGGGACACAGCGAGAGAGCGAGGAACACAGCGAGAGAGAGGGGGACACAGCGAGAGAGAGAGGGACGCAGCAAGAGAGAGTGAGGGACGCAGCGAGAGAGAGAGGGGGACACAGCGAGAGGGACGGGTACACAGCGAGAGAGAGAGTGACACAGCGAGAGAGAGAGGGAACACAGCGAGAGAGAGGGGGACACAGCGAGAGAGAGTGAGGGACACAGAGAGAGAGAGTGAGGGACACAGCGAGAGAGTGAGGGACACAGAGAGAGAGAGTGAGGGACACAGCGAGAGAGAGTGAGGGACACAGCGAGAGACAGTGAGGGACACAGCGAGAGAGAGTGAGGGACACAGCGAGAGAGAGTGAGGGACGCAGCGAGAGAGAGTGAGGGGCACAGCGAGAGAGAGTGAGGGACACAGCGAGAGAGAATGAGGGACACAGCGAGAGACAGTGAGGAACGCAGCGAGAGAGTGAGGGACACAGCGAGAGAGAGTGAGGGGCGCAGAGAGAGACAGTGAGGGACACAGAGAGAGAGAGTGAGGGACAGAGAGAGAGTGTGAGGGACACAGCGAGAGAGAGTGAGGGACACAGAGAGAGACAGTGAGGGACACAGAGAGAGACAGTGAGGGACACAGCGAGAGAGAGTGAGGGACAGAGAGAGAGTGTGAGGGACACAGCGAGAGAGAGTGAGGGACACAGAGAGAGACAGTGAGGGACACAGAGAGAGACAGTGAGGGACACAGCGAGAGAGAGTGAGGGACACAGCGAGAGAGAGTGAGGGACACAGCGAGAGAGAGTGAGGGACACAGCGAGAGAGAGTGAGGGACACAGAGAGAGAGAGTGAGGGACACAGCGAGAGAGAGAGTGAGTGACACAGCGAGAGAGTGTGAGGGACACAGCGAGAGAGTGAGGGACACAGAGAGAGAGAGTGAGGGACACAGCGAGAGAGAGTGAGGGACACAGAGAGAGACAGTGAGGGACACAGCGAGTGAGTGAGGGACACAGAGAGAGAGAGTGAGGGACACAGCGAGAGAGAGAGTGAGGGACACAGCGAGAGAGAGTGAGGGACGCAGCGAGAGAGAGAGTGAGGGACACAGCGAGAGAGAGTGAGGGACACAGCAAGAGAGAGTGAGGGGCGCAGCGAGAGAGAGTGAGGGACACAGCGAGAGAGAGTGAGGGACACAGCGAGAGAGAGTGAGGGGCACAGCGAGAGAGAGAGTGAGGGACGCAGCGAGAGAGAGTGAGGGACGCAGCAAGAGAGAGTGAGGGGCGCAGCGAGAGAGAGTGAGGGACACAGCGAGAGAGAGTGAGGGACACAGCAAGAGAGAGTGAGGGACACAGCGAGAGAGAGTGAGGGACACAGAGAGAGACAGTGAGGGACGCAGCGAGAGAAAGTGAGGGACGCAGCGAGAGAGAGTGAGGGACTCAGCGAGAGAGAGTGAGGGACACAGCGAGAGAGAGTGAGAGACACAGCGAGAGAGAGTGAGGGGCACAGCGAGAGAGAGTGAGGGACACAGCGAGAGAGAGTGAGGGACACAGCGAGAGAGAGTGAGGGACACAGCGAGAGAGAGAGTGAGGGACACAGCGAGAGAGAGTGATGGACACAACGAGAGAGAGTGAGGGACACAGCGAGAGAATGAGGGACACAGCGAGAGAGAGTGAGGGACACAGCGAGAGACAGTGAGGGACAGAGAGAGAGTGTGAGGGGCACAGCGAGAGAGAGTGAGGTACACCGAGAGTGAGCGACAGAGCGAGAGCGAGGGACACAGAGAGAGGGAGGGACACAGAGAGAGCGAGGGACACACAGAGCGAGGGACACAGAGAGAGCAAGAGGAACAGAGAGAGTGAGCTACTCAGGGAGAGCGAGGGACACAGAGAGAGTGAGGGACACAGAGAGAGCGAGGGACACAGAGAGCGCGAGGGACACAGCGAGAGCGAGGGACACACAGAAAGGGAGGGACACAGACAGAGCGAGGGTCACAGACCGAGCTACACAGAGAGCGCGAGGGACACAGAGAGAGCGAGGGACACAGAGAGTGTGGGACACAGAGAGTGAGGGACACAGAGAGTGAGGGACACAGAGAGTGAGGGACACACAGAGCGAGGGACACAGAGAGTGTGGGATACAGAGAGCGAGGGACACAGAGAGCGAGTAGCACAGAGCATGAGGGACACACAGAGCGAGGGACACAGAGAGTGTGGGACACAGAGAGCGAGGGACACAGAGAGCGAGTAGCACAGAGCATGAGGGACACAAAGAGTGAGGGACACAGAGAGCGAGAGACACAAAGGGCAAGGGACACAGAGAGTGTGGGACACAGAGAGCGAGGGACACAGAGAGCAGAGAGAGAGCGAGGGACACAGAGAGCCAGGGACACAGAGGGAGCGAGGGACACACAGAAAGGGAGGGACACAGACAGAGCGAGGGTCACAGACCGAGCTACACAGAGAGCGCGAGGGACACAGAGAGAGCGAGGGACACAAAGAGCGAGGGACACAGAGCACGAGGGACACAGAGAGCGAGGGACACAGAGAGTGTGGGACACAGAGAGTGTGGGACACAGAGAGCGAGGGACACAGAGCGTGAGGGAAACAGAGAGTGAGGGAAACACAGAGCGAGGGACACAGAGAGTGTGGGACACAGAGAGCGAGGGACACAGAGAGCGAGTAGCACAGAGCATGAGGGACACAAAGAGTGAGGGGCACAGAGAGCGAGGGACACAAAGGGCAAGGGACACAGAGAGTGTGGGACACAGAGAGTGTGGGACACAGAGAGCGAGGGACACAGAGAGCGAGGGACACAGAGAGTGAGGGGCACAGAGAGCGAGGGACACAGAGAGAGCGAGGGACACACAGAGAGCGAGGGACACAGAGAGAGCGAGGGACACACAGAGAGCGAGGGACACAGAGAGAGCGAGGGGTAGAGAGAGAGCGAGGGACACAGAGAGCCAGGGACACAGAGAGAGCGAGGGACACACAGCGAGCGAGGGACACAGAGAGAGCGAGGGGCAGAGAGAGAGCGAGGGACACAGAGAGGGAGGGACACAGAGAAAGCGAGGGACACAGAGAGCGAGGGACACAGAGAGCGAGGGACACAGAGAGCACGAGTGACACAGAGAGCGCGAGGGACACAGAGAGCGCGAGCGACACAGACACCGGGAGGGACACAGAGACCGCGAGGGACAGAGAGAGAGTGGGGGACACAGAGAGAGCGAGGGACACAGAGAGAGCAAGGGACACAGAGAGCGAAGGACACAGAGAGCGCGAGCGACACAGACACCGGGAGGGACACAGAGACCGCGAGGGACAGAGAGAGAGTGGGGGACGCAGAGAGAGCAAGGGTCACAGCGAGCAAGGGACACAGAGAGCGAGGGACACTTAGAGAGTGAAGGATACAGAGAGTGAGGGACACACTGAGAGAGTGTGGGACACAGAGAGCGAGTGACACAGAGAGCGCGAGAGGCACAGAGAGCGAGGGACACAGAGAGAGAGCGAGGGACACAGAAAGCGAGGGACACAGAGAGAGCGAGGGACACACAGTGAGTGAGGGACACATAGAGAGCAAGGGACACAGAGAGCCAGGGACACAGAGAGAGCGAGGGACACACAGCGAGCGAGGGACACAGAGAGAGCGAGGGGCAGAGAGAGAGCGAGGGACACAGAGAGGGAGGGACACAGAGAAAGCGAGGGACACAGAGAGCACGAGTGACACAGAGAGCGCGAGGGACACAGAGAGCGCGAGCGACACAGACACCGGGAGGGACACAGAGACCGCGAGGGACAGAGAGAGAGTGGGGGACACAGAGAGAGCAAGGGACACAGAGTGCGAAGGACACTGAGAGCACGAGTGACACAGAGAGCGCGAGGGACACAGAGAGCGCGAGCGACACAGACACCGGGAGGGACACAGAGACCGCGAGGGACAGAGAGAGAGTGGGGGACACAGAGAGAGCGAGGGACACAGAGTGCGAAGGACACTGAGAGCACGAGTGACACAGAGAGCGCGAGGGACACAGAGAGCGCGAGCGACACAGACACCGGGAGGGACACAGAGACCGCGAGGGACAGAGAGAGAGTGGGGGACGCAGAGAGAGCAAGGGTCACAGCGAGCAAGGGACACAGAGAGCGAGGGACACTTAGAGAGTGAAGGATACAGAGAGTGAGGGACACACTGAGAGAGTGTGGGACACAGAGAGCGAGTGACACAGAGAGCGCGAGGGGCACAGAGAGCGCGAGGGGCACAGAGAGCGAGGGACACAGAGAGAGAGCGAGGGACACAGAAAGCGAGGGACACAGAGAGAGCGAGGGACACACAGAGAGTGTGGAACACAGTGAGTGAGGGACACAGAGAGAGCAAGGGACACAGAGAGCGAGGGACACAGAGAGCGAGGGACACAGAGAGAGCAAGGGACACAGAGAGTGTGGAACACAGTGAGTGAGGGACACAGAGAGAGCAAGGGACACAGAGAGCGAGGGACACAGAGAGTGAGGGACACAGAGAGCGAGGGACACAGAGAGAGCAAGGGACACAGAGAGCGAGGGACACAGAGAGCGAGGGACACAGAGAGTGTGGAACACAGTGAGTGAGGGACACAGAGAGAGCGAGGGACACAGAGAGATAGCGAGGGACACAGAGAGCGAGGGACACAGAGAGCGAGGGACACAGAGAGAGCGAGGGACACAGAGAGCGAGGGACACAGAGAGCGAGGGACATAGAGAGCGAGGGACATAGAGAGCGAGGGACGCACAGAGAGAACGAGGGACACAGAGAGCGAGGGACACAGAGAGCGAGGGAAACACAGAGAGAGTGAGGGACACAGAGAGTGAGGTACACAGAGAGCGAGGGAAACAGAGAGAGCGAGGGACACAGAGAGCGAGGGACACACAGAGAGACTGAGGGACACAGAGAGTGTGGAACACAGAGAGCGAGGGACACAGAGAGAGCGAGGGACACAGAGAGAGCGAGGGACACAGAGAGAGTGAGGGACACAGAGCGAGGGACACAGACAGAGCGAGGGACACAGACAGAGCGAGGGACACAGACAGAGCGAGGGACACAGAGAGAGCGAGGGACACACAGAAAGGGAGGGAACAGAGAGAGTGAGGGACACAGAGAGCGCGAGTGACACAGAGAGAGCGAGGACACAGAGAGCGAGGGACACAGAGAGCGAGGGACACACAGAGATAGCGAGGGACACAGAGAGCGAGGGACACACAGAGAGCGAGGGACACAGAGAGAGTAAGTGACACAGAGAGAGTGTGGGACACAGAGAGAGTGTGGGACACAGAGAGAGTGAGTGACACAGAGAGAGAGTGTTGGACACAGAGAGTGAGGGACACACAGACAGAGCCATGGACACAGAGAGAGCGAGGGTCACAGAGAGCGAGGGACACACAGAGAGAGCGAGGGACACAGAGAGCGAGGGACACAGAGAGCGAGGGACACACAGAGAGAGTGTGGGACACAGAGAGAGTGTGGGACACAGAGAGAGTGAGTGACACAGAGAGAGAGTGACACAGAGAGCGAGGGTCACAGAGAGCGAGGGACACACAGAGAGAGCGAGGGACACAGAGAGCGAGGGACACAGAGAGCGAGGGACACACAGAGAGAGTGAGGGGCACAGAGAGTGAGGGACACAAGGAGAGCGAGGAACACAGAGAGAGCGAATGACACAGAGAGCGAGGGACACAGAGAGAGCGAGGGACACAGAGAGTGAGGGACCCAGAGAGAGTGAGGGACCCAGAGGGAGCGAGGGACCCAGAGAGAGCGAGGGACGCAGAGAGCGCGAGGGACACAGAGAGAGTGAGGGACACAGAGAGAGCGAGGGACACAGAGAGCGAGGGACACACAGAGAGAGCGAGGGACACAGAGAGCGAGGGACACACAGAGAGTGAGGGACACAGAGAGAGTGAGAGACACAGAGAGAGAGCGAGGACACAGAGAGCGAGGGACACAGAGAGCGAGGGACACACAGAGAGCGAGGGACACAGAGAGCGAGGGACACAGAGAGCGAGGGACACAGAGAGCGAGGGACACACAGAGAGAGTGTGGGACACAGAGAGAGTGAGAGACACAGAGAGACTGAGGGACACAAGGAGAGCGAGGAACACAGAGAGAGCGAATGACACAGAGAGCGAGGGACACAGAGAGCAAGGGACACAGAGAGTGAGGGACACAGAGAGAGTGAGGGACCCAGAGGGAGCGAGGGACCCAGAGAGAGCGAGGGACGCAGAGAGCGCGAGGGACACAGAGAGTGAGGGACACACAGAGAGTGAGGGGCACAGAGAGTGAGGGACACAGAGAGAGTGTGGGACACAGAGAGTGAGGGACACAGAGAGAGCGAGGGACACAGAGAGAGCCAGGGACACAGAGAGCGCGAGGGACACAGAGAGCAAGGGACACAGAGAGCGAGGGACACAGAGAGCGTGGGACACAGAGAGAGCGAGGGACACAGAGAGCGAGGGACACACAGAGAGAGCGAGGGACACAGAGAGCGAGGGACACACAGAGAGAGTGTGGGACACAGAGAGAGTGAGAGACACAGAGAGACTGAGGGACACAGAGAGAGCGAATGACACAGAGAGCGAGGGACACAGAGAGCGAGGGACACAGAGAGTGAGGGACACAGAGAGTGAGGGACACAGAGAGCGAGGGACACAGAGAGCGAGGGACACTTAGAGAGTGAAGGATACAGAGAGTGAGGGACACACTGAGAGAGTGTGGGACACAGAGAGCGAGTGACACAGAGAGCGCGAGGGGCACAGAGAGCAAGGGACACAGAGAGTGAGGGACACAGAGAGCAAGGGACACTCTGAGAGAGTGAGGGACACACAGAGAGAGCGAGAGACACAGACAGAGCGAGGGACACACAGAGAGAGCGAGAGACACAGAGAGTGAGGGACACAGAGAGAGTGAGGGACACAGAGAGCGAGGGTCACAGAGAGCAAGGGACACAGAGAGCGAGGGACACTTAGAGAGTGAAGGATACAGAGAGTGAGGGACACACTGAGAGAGTGTGGGACACAGAGAGCGAGTGACACAGAGAGCGCGAGGGGCACAGAGAGCGCGAGGGACACAGAGAGCGAGGGACACAGAGAGAGAGCGAGGGGCACAGAGAGAGAGCGAGGGACACAGAGAGCGAGGGACACACAGAGAGAGCGAGGGACACAGACAGAGCAAGGGACACAGAGAGAGTGAGGGACACAGAGAGTGAGGAACACAGAGAGCGAGGGAAACAGAGAGAGTGAGGGACACAGAGAGAGTGAGGGACACAGAGAGAGTGGGGGACACAGAGAGAGCGAGGGACACAGAGAGTGTGGAACACAGAGAGAGTGAGGGACACAGAGAGTGTGGAACACAGAGAGCGAGGGACACAGAGAGAGTGAGGGACACAGAGAGAGTGAGGGACACAGAGAGAGTGGGGGACACAGAGAGAGCGAGGGACACAGAGAGTGTGGAACACAGAGAGCGAGGGACACAGAGAGAGCGAGGGACACAGAGAGAGTGAGGGACACAGTGAGAGTGGGGGACAAAGAGCGAGGGACACAGACAGAGCGAGGGTCACAGAGAGCAAGGGACACAGAGAGTGAGGGACACAGAGAGTGAGGGACACAGAGAGAGTGAGGGACCCAGAGGGAGCGAGGGACCCAGAGAGAGCGAGGGACGCAGAGAGCGCGAGGGACACAGAGAGTGAGGGACACAGAGAGAGTGAGGGACACAGAGAGTGAGGGACACAGAGAGCGAGGGACACACAGAGAGAGCGAGAGACACAGAGAGTGAGGGACACAGAGAGAGTGAGGGACACAGAGGGCGAGGGTCACAGAGAGCAAGGGACACAGAGAGTGAGGGACACTTAGAGAGTGAAGGATACAGAGAGTGAGGGACACACTGAGAGAGTGTGGGACACAGAGAGCGAGTGACACAGAGAGCGCGAGGGGCACAGAGAGCGCGAGGGACACAGAGAGCGAGGGACACAGAGAGAGAGCGAGGGACACAGAGAGAGAGCGAGGGACACAGAGAGAGCGAGGGACGCAGACAGAGCAAGGGACACAGAGAGAGTGAGGGACACAGAGAGTGAGGAACACAGAGAGCGAGGGAAACAGAGAGAGCGAGGGACACAGAGAGCGAGGGACACACAGAGAGAGTGAGGGACACAGAGAATGTGGAACACAGAGAGAGCGAGGGACACAGAGAGAGTGAGGGACACAGAGAGAGTGGGGGACACAGAGCGAGGGACACAGACAGAGCGAGGGACACAGACAGAGCGAGGGACACAGAGAGAGCGAGGGACACACAGAAAGGGAGGGACACAGATAGAGTGAGGGACACAGAGAGCGCGAGTGACACAGAGAGAGCGAGGACATAGAGAGCGAGGGACACAGAGAGCGAGGGACACACAGAGATAGCGAGGGACACAGAGAGTCAGGGACACACAGAGAGAGTGTGGGACACAGAGAGAGTGAATGACACAGAGAGAGAGTGTGGGACACAGAGAATGAGGGACACACAGACAGAGCCATGGACACAGAGAGAGCGAGGGACACAGAGAGCGAAGGATACACAGAGAGAGCGAGGGACATAGAGAGCGAGGGACACACAGAGAGAGTGTGGGACACAGAGAGAGTGAGAGACACAGAGAGAGTGAGGGACACAGAGAGCGAGGGACACAGAGAGCGAGGGACACAGAGAGTGAGGGACACAGAGAGAGTGAGGGACCCAGAGGGAGCGAGGGACACAGAGAGAGCGAGGGACGCAGAGAGTGCGAGGGACACAGAGAGTGAGGGACACAGAGAGAGTGAGGGGCACAGAGAGTGAGGGACACAGAGAGAGTGAGGGGCACAGAGAGCGAGGGACACACAGAGAGAGTGAGAGACACAGAGAGTGTGGGACACAGAGAGAGTGAGGGACACAGAGAGCGAGGGACACAGAAAGAGTCAGGGACACAGAGAGTGAGGGCCACAGAGAGAGTGAGGGACAGAGAGTGAGTGAGCGACACACAGAGAGAGTGAGGGACACAGAGAGCGAGGGACACAGAGAGTGTGGGACACATAGATCGAGGGACACCGAGAGTGTGGGACACATAGATCGAGGGACACAGAGAGTGAGGGACACAGAGAGTGAGGGACACACTAATCGAGGGACACAGAGAGTGAGGGACACAGAGAGTGAGGGACACACAGAGCGAGGGACACAGAGAGTGTGGGACACAGAGAGCGAGGGACACAGAGAGCGAGTAGCACAGAGCATGAGGGACACAAAGAGAGAGTGTGGGACACAGAGAGAGTGAGTGACACAGTGAGAGAGTGTGGGACACAGAGAGTGAGGGACACACAGAGAGAGTGTGGGACACAGAGAGAGTGAGTGACACAGAGAGAGAGTGTGGGACACAGAGAGTGAGGGACACACAGACAGAGCCAGGGACACAGAGAGAGCGAGGAACACAGAGAGCAAGGGACACACAGAGAGAGCGAGGGACACAGAGAGCGAGGGACACACAGAGAGAGTGTGGGACACAGAGTGAGTGAGAGACACAGAGAGTGAGGGGCACAGAGAGAGTGAGGGACACAGAGAGTGAGGAACACAGAGAGTGAGGGACACAGAGAGAGTGAGGTACACCGAGAGTGAGCGACACAGCGAGAGCGAGGGACACAGAGAGAGGGAGGGACACAGAGAGAGCGAGGGACACACAGAGCGAGGGACACAGAGAGAGCAAGAGGAACAGAGAGAGTGAGCTACTCAGGGAGAGCGAGGGACACAGAGAGAGTGAGGGACACAGAGAGAGCGAGGGACACAGAGAGCGCGAGGGACACAGCGAGAGCGAGGGACACACAGAAAGGGAGGGACACAGACAGAGCGAGGGTCACAGACCGAGCTACACAGAGAGAGCGAGGGACACAGAGAGAGCGAGGGACACAGAGAGCGCGAGGGACACAGCGAGAGCGAGGGACACACAGAAAGGGAGGGACACAGAGAGAGCGAGGGACACAGAGAGTGAGGGACACTGAGAGTGAGGGACACAGAGAGTGAGGGACACAGAGAGTGTGGGATACAGAGAGCGAGGGACACAGAGAGCGAGTAGCACAGAGCATGAGGGACACAAAGAGTGAGGGACACAGAGAGCGAGGGACACAAAGGGCAAGGGACACAGAGAGTGTGGGACACAGGGAGTGTGGGACACAGAGAGCGAGGGACACAGAGAGCAGAGAGAGAGCGAGGGACACAGAGAGCCAGGGACACAGAGGGAGCGAGGGACACACAGAAAGGGAGGGACACAGACAGAGCGAGGGTCACAGACCGAGCTACACAGAGAGCGCGAGGGACACAGAGAGAGCGAGGGACACAAAGAGCGAGGGACACAGAGCACGAGGGACACAGAGAGCGAGGGACACAGAGAGTGTGGGACACAGAGAGCGAGGGACACAGAGAGTGAGGGAAACAGAGAGTGAGGGAAACACAGAGCGAGGGACACAGAGAGTGTGGGACACAGAGAGCGTAGGACACAGAGAGCGAGTAGCACAGAGCATGAGGGACACAAAGAGTGAGGGACACAGAGAGCGAGGGACACAAAGGGCAAGGGACACAGAGAGTGTGGGACACAGAGAGTGTGGGACACAGAGAGCGAGGGACACAGAGAGCGAGGGACACAGAGAGCGAGGGACACAGAGAGTGAGGGGCACAGAGAGCGAGGGACACACAGAGATAGCGAGGGACACAGAGAGTGAGGGACACACAGAGAGAGTGTGGGACACAGAGAGAGTGAGTGACACAGAGAGAGAGTGTGGGACACAGAGAGTGAGGGACACACAGACAGAGCCAGCGACACAGAGAGAGCGAGGAACACAGAGAGCGAGGGACACACAGAGAGAGTGTGGGACACAGAGAGAGTGCGAGACACAGAGAGAGTGAGGGACACACAGAGAGCGAGGAACACAGAGAGAGCGAATGACACAGAGAGCGAGGGACACAGAGAGCGAGGGCCACAGAGAGTGAGGGACACAGAGAGAGTGAGGGACCAGAGGGAGCGAGGGACCCAGAGAGAGCGAGGGACGCAGAGAGCGCGAAGGACACAGAGAGTGAGGGACACACAGAGAGTGAGGGGCACAGAGAGTGAGGGACACAGAGAGCGAGGGACACAGAGAGCGAGGGACACAGAGAGAGTGAGGGGCACAGAGAGTGAGGGACACAGAGAGCGAGGGACACAGAGAGCGAGGGACACACAGAGAGAGCGAGAGACACAGAGAATGCGGGACACAGAGAGAGTGAGGGACACAGAGAGCGAGGGACACAGAGAATGAGGGCCACAGAGAGAGTGAGGGACAGAGAGTGAGTGAGGGACACAGAGAGAGTGAGGGTCACAGAGAGTGAGGGGCACAGAGAGAGTGAGGGACACAGAGAGTGAGGAACACAGAGAGTGAGGGACACAGAGAGAGTGAGGTACACCGAGAGTGAGCGACACAGCGAGAGCGAGGGACACAGAGAGAGGGAGGGACACAGAGAGAGCGAGGGACACACAGAGCGAGGGACACAGAGAGAGCAAGAGGAACAGAGAGAGTGAGCTACTCAGGGAGAGCGAGGGACACAGAGAGAGTGAGGGACACAGAGAGAGCGAGGGACACAGAGAGCGCGAGGGACACAGCGAGAGCGAGGGACACACAGAAAGGGAGGTACACAGACAGAGCGAGGGTCACAGACCGAGCAACACAGAGAGCGCGAGGGACACAGAGAGTGAGGGACACAGAGAGTGTGGGACACAGAGAGCGAGAGACACAGAGAGTGAGGGACACAGAGAGTGAGGGACACAGAGAGTGAGGGACACAGAGAGTGAGGGACACACAGAGCGAGGGACACAGAGAGTGTGGGATACAGAGAGCGAGGGACACAGAGAGCGAGTAGCACAGAGCATGAGGGACACAAAGAGTGAGGGACACAGAGAGCGAGGGACACAGAGAGCAGAGAGAGAGCGAGGGACACAGAGAGCCAGGGACACAGAGGGAGCGAGGGACACACAGAAAGGGAGGGACACAAACAGAGCGAGGGTCACAGACCGAGCTACACAGAGAGCGCGAGGGAAACAGAGAGAGCGAGGGACACAAAGAGCGAGGGACACAGAGCACGAGGGACACAGAGAGCGAGGGACACAGAGAGTGTGGGACACAGAGAGCGAGGGACACAGAGAGTGAGGGAAACAGAGAGTGAGAGAAACACAGAGCGAGGGACACAGAGAGTGTGGGACACAGAGAGCGAGGGACACAGAGAGCGAGGGACACAGAGAGCGAGGGACACAGAGAGTGAGGGGCACAGAGAGCGAGGGACACAGAGAGAGCAAGGGACACACAGAGAGCGAGGGACACAGAGAGAGCGAGGGACACACAGAGAGCGAGGGACACAGAGAGAGCGAGGGGCAGAGAGAGAGCGAGGGACACAGAGAGCCAGGGACACAGAGAGAGCGAGGGACACACAGCGAGCGAGGGACACAGAGAGAGCGAGGGGCAGAGAGAGAGCGAGGGACACAGAGAGGGAGGGACACGGAGAGAGCGAGGGACACAGAGAGCGAGGGACACAGAGAGCGAAGGACACAGAGAGCACGAGTGACACAGAGAGCGCGAGGGACACAGAGAGCGCGAGCGACACAGACACCGGGAGGGACACAGAGACCGCGAGGGACAGTGAGAGAGTGGGGGACACAGAGAGAGCGAGGGTCACAGAGAGCGCGAGGGACACAGCGAGAGCGAGGGACACACAGAAAGGGAGGGACACAGAGAGAGCGAGGGACACAGAGAGTGAGGGACACAGAGAGTGAGGGACACAGAGAGTGAGGGACACAGAGAGTGTGGGATACAGAGAGCGAGGGACACAGAGAGCGAGTAGCACAGAGCATGAGGGACACAAAGAGTGAGGGACACAGAGAGCGAGGGACACAAAGGGCAAGGGACACAGAGAGTGTGGGACACAGAGAGTGTGGGACACAGAGAGCGAGGGACACAGAGAGCAGAGAGAGAGCGAGGGACACAGAGAGCCAGGGACACAGAGGGAGCGAGGGACACACAGAAAGGGAGGGACACAGACAGAGCGAGGGTCACAGACCGAGCTACACAGAGAGCGCGAGGGACACAGAGAGAGCGAGGGACACAAAGAGCGAGGGACACAGAGCACGAGGGACACAGAGAGCGAGGGACACAGAGAGTGTGGGACACAGAGAGCGAGGGACACAGAGAGTGAGGGAAACAGAGAGTGAGGGAAACACAGAGCGAGGGACACAGAGAGTGTGGGACACAGAGAGCGAGGGACACAGAGAGCGAGTAGCACAGAGCATGAGGGACACAAAGAGTGAGGGACACAGAGAGCGAGGGACACAAAGGGCAAGGGACACAGAGAGTGTGGGACACAGAGAGTGTGGGACACAGAGAGCGAGGGACACAGAGAGCGAGGGACACAGAGAGTGAGGGGCACAGAGAGCGAGGGACACACAGAGAGCGAGGGACACACAGAGAGCGAGGGACACAGAGAGAGCGAGGGACACACAGAGAGCGAGGGACACAGAGAGAGCGAGGGGCAGAGAGAGAGCGAGGGACACAGAGAGCCAGGGACACAGAGAGAGCGAGGGACACACAGCGAGCGAGGGACACAGAGAGAGCGAGGGGCAGAGAGAGAGCGAGGGACACAGAGAGCGAGGGACACAGAGAGCGAAGGACACAGAGAGCACGAGTGACACAGAGAGCGCGAGGGACACAGAGAGCGCGAGCGACACAGACACCGGGAGGGACACAGAGACCGCGAGGGACAGAGAGAGAGTGGGGGACACAGAGAGAGCGAGGGTGACAGAGAGCAAGGGACACAGAGAGCGAGGGACACTTAGAGAGTGAAGGATACAGAGAGTGAGGGACACACTGTGAGAGTGTGGGACACAGAGAGCGAGTGACACAGAGAGCGCGAGAGGCACAGAGAGCGAGGGACACAGAGAGAGCGAGTGACACAGAGAGCGCGAGGGGCACAGAGAGCGCGAGGGGCACAGAGAGCGAGGGACACAGAGAGCGAGGGACACAGAGAGTGTGGAACACAGTGAGTGAGGGACACAGAGAGAGCGAGGGACACAGAGAGATAGCGAGGGACACAGAGAGCGAGGGACACAGAGAGCGAGGGACACACAGAGAGAGCGAGGGGCACAGACAGAGCAAGGGACACAGAGAGAGCGAGGGACATAGAGAGCGAGGGACGCACAGAGAGAACGAGGGACACAGAGAGCAAGGGACACAGAGAGCGAGGGAAACACAGAGAGAGTGAGGGACACAGAGAGTGTGGAACACAGAGAGCGAGGGACACAGAGAGTGAGGTACACAGAAAGCGAGGGAAACAGAGAGAGCGAGGGACACAGAGAGCGAGGGACACACAGAGAGACTGAGGGACACAGAGAGCGAGGGACACACAGAGAGAGTGAGGGACACAGCGAGAGAATGAGGGACACAGCGAGAGAGAGTGAGGGACACAGCGAGAGAGAGTGAGGGACAGAGAGAGAGTGTGAGGGGCGCAGCGAGAGAGGGACACAGAGAGCGAGGGACACAGAGAGCGAGGGACACAGAGAGAGAGCGAGGGACACAGACAGAGCAAGGGACACAGAGAGAGCGAGGGACATAGAGAGCGAGGGACATAGGGAGCAAGGGACGCACAGAGAGAACGAGGGACACAGAGAGCGAGGGAAACAGAGAGAGCGAGGGACACAGAGAGCGAGGGACACACAGAGAGAGTGAGGGACACAGAGAGTGTGGAACACAGAGAGCGAGGGAAAAAGAGAGAGCGAGGGACACAGAGAGAGTGAGGGACACAGAGAGAGTGAGTGACACAGAGCGAGGGACACAGACAGAGCGAGGAACACAGACAGAGCGAGGGACACAGAGAGAGCGAGGGACACACAAAGGGAGGGACACAGAGAGAGTGAGGGACACAGAGAGTGTGGAACACAGAGAGCGAGGGAAACAGAGAGAGCGAGGGACACAGAGAGAGTGAGGGACACAGAGAGAGTGAGTGACACAGAGCGAGGGACACAGACAGAGCGAGGAACACAGACAGAGCGAGGGACACAGAGAGAGTGAGGGACACACAAAGGGAGGGACACAGAGAGCGCGAGTGACACAGAAAGAGCGAGGACACAGAGAGCGAGGCACACAGAGAGCGAGGGACACACAGAGATAGCGAGGGACACAGAGAGTGAGGGACACACAGAGAGAGTGTGGGACACAGAGAGAGTGAGTGACACAGAGAGAGAGTGTGGGACACAGAGAGTGAGGGACACACAGACAGAGCCAGCGACACAGAGAGAGCGAGGAACACAGAGAGCGAGGGACACACAGAGAGAGTGTGGGACACAGAGAGAGTGCGAGACACAGAGAGAGTGAGGGACACACAGAGAGCGAGGAACACAGAGAGAGCGAATGACACAGAGAGCGAGAGACACAGAGAGCGAGGGCCACAGAGAGTGAGGGACACAGAGAGAGTGAGGGACCAGAGGGAGCGAGGGACCCAGAGAGAGCGAGGGACGCAGAGAGCGCGAAGGACACAGAGAGTGAGGGACACACAGAGAGTGAGGGGCACAGAGAGTGAGGGACACAGAGAGCGAGGGACACAGAGAGCGAGGGACACAGAGAGAGTGAGGGGCACAGAGAGTGAGGGACACAGAGAGCGAGGGACACAGAGAGCGAGGGACACAGAGAGCGAGGGACACACAGAGAGAGCGAGAGACACAGAGAATGCGGGACACAGAGAGAGTGAGGGACACAGAGAGCGAGGGACACAGAGAGTGAGGGCCACAGAGAGAGTGAGGGACAGAGAGTGAGTGAGGGACACAGAGAGAGTGAGGGTCACAGAGAGTGAGGGGCACAGAGAGAGTGAGGGACACAGAGAGTGAGGAACACAGAGAGTGAGGGACACAGAGAGAGTGAGGTACACCGAGAGTGAGCGACACAGCGAGAGCGAGGGACACAGAGAGAGGGAGGGACACAGAGAGAGCGAGGGACACACAGAGCGAGGGACACAGAGAGAGCAAGAGGAACAGAGAGAGTGAGCTACTCAGGGAGAGCGAGGGACACAGAGAGAGTGAGGGACACAGAGAGAGCGAGGGACACAGAGAGCGCGAGGGACACAGCGAGAGCGAGGGACACACAGAAAGGGAGGGACACAGACAGAGCGAGGGTCACAGACCGAGCAACACAGAGAGCGCGAGGGACACAGAGAGTGAGGGACACAGAGAGTGTGGGACACAGAGAGCGAGAGACACAGAGAGTGAGGGACACAGAGAGTGAGGGACACAGAGAGTGAGGGACACAGAGAGTGAGGGACACACAGAGCGAGGGACACAGAGAGTGTGGGATACAGAGAGCGAGGGACACAGAGAGCGAGTAGCACAGAGCATGAGGGACACAAAGAGTGAGGGACACAGAGAGCGAGGGACACAGAGAGCAGAGAGAGAGCGAGGGACACAGAGAGCCAGGGACACAGAGGGAGCGAGGGACACACAGAAAGGGAGGGACACAAACAGAGCGAGGGTCACAGACCGAGCTACACAGAGAGCGCGAGGGAAACAGAGAGAGCGAGGGACACAAAGAGCGAGGGACACAGAGCACGAGGGACACAGAGAGCGAGGGACACAGAGAGTGTGGGACACAGAGAGCGAGGGACACAGAGAGTGAGGGAAACAGAGAGTGAGAGAAACACAGAGCGAGGGACACAGAGAGTGTGGGACACAGAGAGCGAGGGACACAGAGAGCGAGGGACACAGAGAGCGAGGGACACAGAGAGTGAGGGGCACAGAGAGCGAGGGACACAGAGAGAGCAAGGGACACACAGAGAGCGAGGGACACAGAGAGAGCGAGGGACACACAGAGAGCGAGGGACACAGAGAGAGCGAGGGGCAGAGAGAGAGCGAGGGACACAGAGAGCCAGGGACACAGAGAGAGCGAGGGACACACAGCGAGCGAGGGACACAGAGAGAGCAAGGGGCAGAGAGAGAGCGAGGGACACAGAGAGGGAGGGACACGGAGAGAGCGAGGGACACAGAGAGCGAGGGACACAGAGAGCGAAGGACACAGAGAGCACGAGTGACACAGAGAGCGCGAGGGACACAGAGAGCGCGAGCGACACAGACACCGGGAGGGACACAGAGACCGCGAGGGACAGTGAGAGAGTGGGGGACACAGAGAGAGCGAGGGTCACAGAGAGCAAGGGACACAGAGAGTGAGGGACACAGAGAGAGCGAGGGTCACAGAGAGCAAGGGACACAGAGAGCGAGGGACACTTAGAGAGTGAAGGATACAGAGAGTGAGGGACACACTGAGAGAGTGTGGGACACAGAGAGAGTGAGGGACACAGAGAGCGAGGGTCACAGCGAGCAAGGGACACAGAGAGCGAGGGACACTTAGAGAGTGAAGGATACAGAGAGTGAGGGACACACTGAGAGAGTGTGGGACACAGAGAGCGAGTGACACAGAGAGCGCGAGGGGCACAGAGAGCGCGAGGGACACAGAGAGCGAGGGACACAGAGAGAGAGCGAGGGACACAGAGAGCGAGGGACACAGAGAGCGAGGGACACAGAGAGCGAGGGACACACAGAGAGAGTGAGGGACACAGACAGAGCAAGGGACACAGAGAGAGTGAGGGACATAGAGAGTGAGGAACACAGAGAGCGAGGGAAACAGAGAGAGCGAGGGACACAGAGAGCGAGGGACACACAGAGAGAGCGAGGGACACAGACAGAGCAAGGGACACAGAGAGAGAGCGAGGGACACAGAGAGAGCGAGGGACACAGAGAGAGCGAGGGACACAGAGAGAGTGAGGGACACAGAGAGAGTGGGGGACACAGAGCGAGGGACACAGACAGAGCGAGGGTCACAGAGAGCAAGGGACACAGAGAGTGAGGGATACAGAGAGTGAGGGACACAGAGAGAGCGAGGGACACACAGAGAGAGAGCGAGGGACACAGAGAGCGAGGGACACAGAGAGCGCGAGGGGCACAGAGAGCGCGAGGGACACAGAGAGCGAGGGACACAGAGAGAGAGCGAGGGACACAGAGAGCGAGGGACACAGAGAGCGAGGGACACAGAGAGCGAGGGACACACAGAGAGAGTGAGGGACACAGACAGAGCAAGGGACACAGAGAGAGTGAGGGACATAGAGAGTGAGGAACACAGAGAGCGAGGGAAACAGAGAGAGCGAGGGACACAGAGAGCGAGGGACACACAGAGAGAGCGAGGGACACAGACAGAGCAAGGGACACAGAGAGAGAGCGAGGGACACAGAGAGAGCGAGGGACACAGAGAGAGCGAGGGACACAGAGAGAGTGAGGGACACAGAGAGAGTGGGGGACACAGAGCGAGGGACACAGACAGAGCGAGGGTCACAGAGAGCAAGGGACACAGAGAGTGAGGGACACAGAGAGTGAGGGACACAGAGAGAGCGAGGGACACACAGAGAGAGAGCGAGGGACACAGAGAGCGAGGGACACACAGAGAGAGCGAGGGACACAGACAGAGCCAGGGACACAGAGAGAGTGAGGGACATAGAGAGTGAGGAACACAGAGAGCGAGGGAAACAGAGAGAGCGAGGGACACACAGAGAGACTGAGGGACACAGAGAGTGTGGAACACAGAGAGCGAGGGACACAGAGAGAGCGAGGGACACAGAGAGAGCGAGGGACACAGAGAGAGTGAGGGACACAGAGAGAGTGGGGGACACAGAGCGAGGGACACAGACAGAGCGAGGGTCACAGAGAGCAAGGGACACAGAGAGTGAGGGACACAGAGAGTGAGGGACACAGAGAGAGCGAGGGACACACAGAGAGCGAGGGACACAGAGAGTGAGGGACACAGAGAGAGTGAGGGACCCAGAGGGAGCGAGGGACACAGAGAGAGCGAGGGACGCAGAGAGCGTGAGGGACACAGAGAGTGAGGGACACAGAGAGAGTGAGGGGCACAGAGAGTGAGGGACACAGAGAGCGAGGGACACACAGAGAGAGCGAGAGACACAGAGTGAGGGACACAGAGAGAGTGAGGGACACAGAGAGCGAGGGTCACAGAGAGCGAGTGACACAGAGAGAGCGAGGGGCACAGAGAGCGCGAGGGACACAGAGAGCGAGGGACACAGAGAGTGAGGGACACTTAGAGAGTGAAGGATACAAAGAGTGAGGGACACACTGAGAGAGTGTGGGACACAGAGAGCGAGTGACACAGAGAGCGCGAGGGGCACAGAGAGCGAGGGACACAGAGAGCGCGAGGGACGCAGAGAGCGAGGGACACAGAGAGCGAGTGACACAGAGAGCGCGAGGGGCACAGAGAGCGCGAGGGACACAGAGAGCGAGGGACACAGAGAGAGAGCGAGGGACACAGAGAGAGAGCGAGGGACACAGAGAGCGAGGGACACACAGAGAGAGCGAGGGACACAGACAGAGCAAGGGACACAGAGAGAGAACAAACAAAGAACAAAGAACAAAGAAATGTACAGCACAGGAACAGGCCCTTCGGCCCTCCAAGCCCGTGCCGACCATACTGCCCGACTAAACTACAATCTTCTACACTTCCTGGGTCCGTATCCTTCTATTCCCATCCTATTCATATATTTGTCAAGATGCCCCTTAAATGTCCCTATCGTCCCTGCCTCCACTACCTCCTCCGGTAGTGAGTTCCAGGCACCCACTACCCTCTGCGTAAAAAACTTGCCTCGTACATCTACTCTAAACTTTGCCCCTCTCACCTTAAACCTATGCCCCCTAGTAATTGACCCCTCTACCCTGGGGAAAAGCCTCTGACTATCCACTCTGTCTATGCCCCTCATAATTTTGTATACCTCTATCAGGTCGCCCCTCAACCTCCTTCGTTCCAGTGAGAACAAACCGAGTTTATTCAATCGCTCCTCATAGCTTATGCCCTCCATACCAGGCAACATTCTGGTAAATCTCTTCTGCACCCTCTCTAAAGCCTCCACATCCTTCTGGTAGTGTGGCGACCAGAATTGAACACTATACTCCAAGTGTGGCCTAACTAAGGTTCTATACAGCTGCAACATGACTTGCCAATTCTTATACTCAATGCCCCGGCCAATGAAGGCAAGCATGCCGTATGCCTTCTTGACTACCTTCTCCACCTGTGTAGCCCCTTTCAGTGATCTGTGGACCTGTACTCCTAGATCTCTTTGACTTTCAATACTCTTGAGGGTTCTACCATTCACTGTATATTCCCTACCTGCATTAGCCCTTCCAAAATGCATTACCTCACATTTGTCCAGGTTAAACTCCATCTGCCATCTCTCCGCCCAAGTCTCCAGACAATCTAAATCCTGCTGTATCCTCAGACAGTCCTCATCGCTATCCGCAATTCCACCAACCTTTGTGTCGTCTGCAAACTTACTAATCAGACCAGTTACATTTTCCTCCAAATCATTTATATATACTACAAAGAGCAAAGGTCCCAGCACTGATCCCTGTGGAACACCACTGGTCACAGCCCTCCAATTAGAAAAGCATCCCTCCATTGCTACCCTCTGCCTTCTATGGCCTAGCCAGTTCTGTATCCACCTTGCCAGTTCACCCCTGATCCCGTGTGACTGCACCTTTTGTACTAGTCTACCATGAGGGACCTTGTCAAAGGCCTTACTGAAGTCCATATAGACAACATCTACTGCCCTACCTGCATCAATCATCTTAGTGACCTCCTCGAAAAACTCGATCAAGTTAGTGAGACACGACCTCCCCTTCACAAAACCGTGCTGCCTCTCACTAATACGTCCATTTGCTTCCAAATGGGAGTAGATCCTGTCTCGAAGAATTCTCTCCAGTAATTTCCCTACCACTGAAGTAAGGCTCACCGGCCTGTAGTTCCCGGGATTATCCCTGCCACCCTTCTTAAACAGAGGAACAACATTGGCTATTCTCCAGTCCTCCGGGACATCCCCTGAAGACAGCGAGGATCCAAAGATTTCTGTCAAGGCCTCAGCAATTTCCTCTCCAGCCTCCTTCAGTATTCTGGGGTAGATCCCATCCGGCCCTGGGGACTTATCTACCTTAATATTTTTTAAGACACCCAACACCTCGTCTTTTTGGATCACAATGTGACCCAGGCTATCTACACCCCCTTCTCCAGACTCAACATCTACCAATTCCTTCTCTTTGGTGAATACTGATGCAAAGTATTCATTTAGTACCTCGCCCATTTCCTCTGGCTCCACACATAGATTCCCTTGCCTATCCTTCAGTGGGCCAACCCTTTCCCTGGCTACCCTCTTGCTTTTTATGTAAGTGTAAAAAGCCTTGGGATTTTCCTTAACCCTATTTGCCAATGACTTTTCATGACCCCTTCTAGCCCTCCTGACTCCCTGCTTAAGTTCCTTCCTACTTTCCTTATATGCCACACAGGCTTCGTCTGTTCCCAGCCTTTTAGCCCTGACAAATGCCTCCTTTTTCTTTTTGACGAGGCCTACAATATCATTCGTCATCCAAGGTTCCCGAAAATTGCCGTATTTGTCTTTCTTCCTCACAGGAACATGCCTGTCCTGTATTCCTATCAACTGACACTTGAAAGCCTCCCACATGTCAGATGTTGATTTGCCCTCAAACATCCGCCCCCAATCTATGCTCTTCAGTTCCCGCCTAATATTGTTATAATTAGCCTTCCCCCAATTTAGCACATTCATCCTCGGACCACTCTTATCCTTGTCCACCAGTACTTTAAAACTTACTGAATTGTGGTCACTGTTACCGAAATGCTCCCCTACTGAAACATCTACCACCTGGCCGGGCTCATTCCCCAATACCAGGTCCAGTACCGCCTCTTCCCTAGTTGGACTGTTTACATATTGTTTTAAGAAGCCCTCCTGGATGCTCCTTACAAACTCTGCCCCGTCTAAGCCCCTGGCACTAAGTGAGTCCCAGTCAATATTGGGGAAGTTGAAGTCTCCCATCACCACAACCCTGTTGTTTTTACTCTTTTCCAAAATCTGTCTACCTATCTGCTCCTCTATCTCCCGCTGGCTGTTGGGAGGCCTGTAGTATACCCCCAACATTGTGACTGCACCCTTCTTATTCCTGATCTCTACCCATATAGCCTCACTGCCCTCTGAGGTGTCCTCTCGCTGTATAGCTGTGATACTCTCCTGAACAAGTAGCGCAACTCCGCCTCCCCTTTTACATCCCCCTCTATCCCGCCTGAAACATCTAAATCCTGGAACGTTTAGCTGCCAATCCTGCCCTTCCCTCAACCAGGTCTCTGTAATGGCAACAACATCATAGTTCCAAGTACTAATCCAAGCTCTAAGTTCATCTGCCTTACCCGTAATGCTCCTTGCATTAAAACATATGCACTTCAGGCCACCAGACCCGCTGTGTTCAGCAACTTCTCCCCGTCTGCTCTGCCTCAGAGCCACACTGTCCATATTCCCTAGTTCTCCCTCAACGCTCTCACCTTCTGACCTATTGCTCCCGTGCCCACCCCCCTGCCATACTAGTTTAAACCCTCCCGTGTGACACTAGCAAATCTCGCGGCCAGGATATTTATGCCTCTCCGGTTTAGATGCAACCCGTCCATCTTATACAGGTCACACCTGCCCCGGAAGAGCTCCCAGTGGTCCAGATAACCGAAACCCTCCCTCCTACACCAGCTGTTTAGCCACGTGTTTGTCTGCTCTATCTTCCTATTTCTAGCCTCACTGGCACGTGGCACAGGGAGTAATCCCGAGATTACAACCCTCGAGGTCCTGTCTTTTAACTTTCTGCCTAGCTCCCTGAACTCCTGCTGCAGGACCTCATGCCTCTTCCTGCCTATGTCGTTAGTACCAATATGTACAACGACCTCTACCTGTTTGCCCTCCCCCTTCAGGATTCCCTCTACCCGTTCGGAGACATCCTGGACCCTGGCACCAGGGAGGCAACATACCATCCTGGAGTCTCTTTCACGTCCACAGAAGCGCCTATCTGTTCCCCTGACTATAGAGTCCCCTATAACTATTACTCTTCTGCGCTTTGACCCTCCCTTCTGAACATCAGAGCCAGCCGTGGTGCCACTGCTCTGGCTGCTGCTGCTTTCCCCTGATAGGCTATCCCCCCCGACAGTATCCAAAGGGGTATACCTGTTCGAGAGGGGGACAACCACAGGGGATTCCTGCACTGACTGCCTGCCCTTTCTGGTGGTCACCCATTTCTCTGCCTGCACCTTGGGTGTGACCACATTTATATAACTGCGATCTATGACGCTTTCCGCCACCTGCATGCTCCTAAGTGCATCCAATTGCTGCTCCAACCGAACCATGCGGTCTGTGAGGAGCTGCAGTTGGGTGCACTTTCTGCAGATGAAGCCATCCAGGACGCTGGAAGCCTCCCGGACCTGCCACATCTCACAGTCAGAGCACAGCACCCCTCTAACTGACATTGCGTCAATTAATTAAAATTAAAATTTGTCTTTTTTTTTTTTATAAATACTTTTTTTAAATTTCAAAGTTACTGTCAACTATCTGTTTCCTAGCACTAGATTTCTAATAGAAATGCGATAGCTAACTATAATATTCTCCGATCTCTGGCTTAGATATCCTCTAAATTATAATTAAGTTATTATGTTTAATTAGTTCCCAAATAGTCAAAAAAAATTGAGGTTCGAATCCCAACCAGCCACTCAGGTCACAGCTTTTCTGTGATGTCACTTCAGTTTCCCCCCGACACACACAATTTGAAAAAAGGTATAAAAGTAAAAATCACTTGCTTACCTTCTGAGATGTTCTCAGGTTCTCTCGCTGACAGAGACTGCTCCTCCACCTCCAATCCTTGGCCTGCACAATGCTAATAATATATAATATAATATGGCACTTACCTTACACCAATGGGTCTTATTATTTGGTTAGAGGAGGAGGGTGGGTGGGAGACACTACACGTGTAGTGTCTCGGGTTTCCTCTCCACCAGAATTTATTGGGGGGGGGGGGGGACTTGCCAGAGGTCGAACTTCCGGTTCCCGCCGAAATCCAAAGGGCTGCTCCTGTAAAGGTAAGTGCTTTTAAACTCACTACTCACCTCCAAGAAGGCCCCTGCGCACCGCTGCCGCCGAAATCCAATGGGCTGCTCCTGTAAAGGTAAGGTTTTTAAACTAACTACTCACCTCCCAGAAGGCCCCTGCGCACCGCTGCCGCCGAAATCCAAAGGGCTGCTCCTGTAAAGGTAAGTGCTTTTAAACTCACTACTCACCTCCAAGAAGGCCCCTGCGCACCGCTGCCGCCGAAATCCAAAGGGCTGCTCCTGTAAAGGTAAGAGCTTTTAAACTAACTACTCACCTCCCAGAAGGCCCCTGCGCACCGCTGCCGCCGAAATCCAAAGGGCTGCTCCTGTAAAGGTAAGTGCTTTTAAACTAACTACTCACCTCCCAGAAGGCCCCTGCGCACCGCTGCCGCCGAAATCCAAAGGGCTGCTCCTGTAAAGGTAAGTGCTTTTAAACTCACTACTCACCTCCCAGAAGGCCCCTGCGCACCGCTGCCGCCGAAATCCAATGGGCTGCTCCTGTAAAGGTAAGTGCTTTTAAACTCACTACTCACCTCCAAGAAGGCCCCTGCGCACCGCTGCCGCCGAAATCCAATGGGCTGCTCCTGTAAAGGTAAGAGCTTTTAAACTAACTACTCACCTGTGAGGAACACAGAGAGTGAGGAACACAGAGAGCGAGGGAAACAGAGAGAGCGAGGGACACAGAGAGCGAGGGACACACAGAGAGAGTGAGGGACACAGAGAGCGAGGGACACAGAGAGCGAGGGAAACAGAGAGAGCGAGGGACACAGAGAGAGCGAGGGACACAGAGAGCGAGGGACACAGAGAGCGAGGGACACACAGAGAGAGTGAGGGACACAGAGAGTGAGGAACACAGAGAGCGAGGGACACAGAGAGCGAGGGACACAGAGAGCGAGGGAAACACAGAGAGAGTGAGGGACACAGAGAGTGAGGAACACAGAGAGCGAGGGAAACAGAGAGAGCGAGGGACAAAGAGAGCGAGGGACACAGAGAGAGTGAGGGACACAGAGAGAGTGGGGGACACAGAGCGAGGGACACAGACAGAGCGAGGGACACAGACAGAGCGAGGGACACAGAGAGAGCGAGGGTCACACAGAAAGGGAGGGACACAGAGAGAGTGAGGGACACAGAGAGCGCGAGTGACACAGAGAGAGCGAGGACACAGAGAGCGAGGGACACACAGAGATAGCGAGGGACACAGAGAGTGAGGGACACACAGAGAGAGTGTGGGATACAGAGAGAGTGAATGTCACAGAGAGAGAGTGTGGGACACAGAGAATGAGGGACACACAGACAGAGCCATGGACACAGAGAGAGCGAGGGACACAGAGAGCGAAGGACACACAGAGAGAGCGAGGGACATAGAGAGCGAGGGACACACAGAGAGAGTGTGGGACACAGAGAGAGTGAGAGACACAGAGAGAGTGAGGGACACAGAGAGCGAGGGACACAGAGAGCGAGGGACACAGAGAGTGAGGGACACAGAGAGAGTGAGGGACCCAGAGGGAGCGAGGGACACAGAGAGAGCGAGGGGCGCAGAGAGTGCGAGGGACACAGAGAGTGAGGGACACAGAGAGAGTGAGGGGCACAGAGAGTGAGGGACACAGAGAGCGAGGGACACACAGAGAGAGCGAGAGACACAGAGAGTGAGGGACACAGAGAGAGTGAGGGACACAGAGAGCGAGGGACACAGAGAGCGAGGGACACAGAAAGAGTCAGGGACACAGAGAGTGAGGGCCACAGAGAGAGTGAGGGACAGAGAGTGAGTGAGGGACACAGAGAGAGTGAGGGTCACAGAGAGTGAGGGGCACAGAGAGAGTGAGGGACACAGAGAGTGAGGAACACAGAGAGTGAGGGACACAGAGAGAGTGAGGTACACCGAGAGTGAGCGACACAGCGAGAGCGAGGGACACAGAGAGAGGGAGGGACACAGAGAGAGCGAGGGACACAGAGAGAGTGAGGGACACAGAGAGAGCGAGGGACACAGAGAGCGAGGGACACACAGAGAGAGTGAGGGACACAGAGAGTGTGGAACACAGAGAGCGAGGGAAACACAGAGAGAGCGAGGGACACAGAGAGCGAGGGACACACAGAGAGAGCGAGGGACACAGAGAGCGAGGGACACACAGAGAGAGCGAGGGACACAGAGAGCGAGGGACACAGAGAGAGCGAGGGACACAGAGAGCGAGGGACACACAGAGAGAGTGAGGGACACAGAGAGCGAGGGACACAGAGAGTGTGGGACACATAGATCGAGGGACACCGAGAGTGTGGGACACATAGATCGAGGGACACAGAGAGTGAGGGACACAGAGAGTGAGGGACACACAGATCGAGGGACACAGAGAGTGAGGGACACAGAGAGTGAGGGACACACAGAGCGAGGGACACAGAGAGTGTGGGACACAGAGAGCGAGGGACACAGAGAGCGAGTAGCACAGAGCATGAGGGACACAAAGAGTGAGGGACACAGAGAGCGAGGGACACACGGAGAGAGCGAGGGACACAGAGAGTGTGGGACACAGAGAGAGTGAGGGACACAGAGAGCGAGGGACACAGAGAGCGAGGGACACAGAGAGAGTCACCGACACAGAGAGTGAGGGCCAGAGAGAGAGTGAGGGCCAGAGAGAGAGTGAGGGACACAGAGAGAGTGAGGGTCACAGAGAGTGAGGGGCACAGAGAGAGTGAGGGACACAGAGAGTGAGGAACACAGAGAGGGAGGGTCACAGAGAGAGCAAGGGACACAGAGAGCGAGGGACACAGAGAGAGCAAGGGACACAGAGAGAGTGAGCGACTCAGGGAGAGCGAGGGACGCAGAGAGAGTGAGGGACACAGAGAGAGCGAGGGACACAGAGAGAGTGAGGGACACAGAGAGCGCGAGGGACACAGAGAGAGTGAGGGACACAGAGAGAGTGGGGGACACAGCGAGAGAGAGTGATGGACACAACGAGAGAGAGTGAGGGACACAGCGAGAGAATGAGGGACACAGCGAGAGAGAGTGAGGGACACAGCGAGAGAGAGTGAGGGACAGAGAGAGAGTGTGAGGGGAGCAGCGAGAGAGGGACACAGAGAGCGAGGGACACAGAGAGCGAGGGACACACAGAGAGAGCGTGGGACACAGACAGAGCAAGGGACACAGAGAGAGCGAGAGACATAGAGAGCGAGGGACACAGAGAGCGAGGGAAACAGAGAGTGAGGGACACAGAGAGAGCGAGGGACATAGGGAGCAAGGGACGCACAGAGAGAACGAGGGACACAGAGAGTGTGGAACACAGAGAGCGAGGGAAACAGAGAGAGCGAGGGACACAGAGAGAGTGAGGGACACAGAGAGAGTGAGTGACACAGAGCGAGGGACACAGACAGAGCGAGGAACACAGACAGAGCGAGGGACACAGAGAGAGCGAGGGACACACAAATGGAGGGACACAGAGAGAGTGAGGGACACAGAGAGCGCGAGTGACACAGAAAGAGCGAGGACACAGAGAGCGAGGGACACAGAGAGCGAGGGACACACAGAGATAGCGAGGGACACAGAGAGTGAGGGACACACAGAGAGAGTGTGGGACACAGAGAGAGTGAGTGACACAGTGTGGGACACAGAGAGTGAGGGACACACAGAGAGAGTGTGGGACACAGAGAGAGTGAGTGACACAGAGAGAGAGTGTGGGACACAGAGAGTGAGGGACACACAGACAGAGCCATGGACACAGAGAGAGCGAGGGACACAGAGAGCAAGGGACACACAGAGAGAGCGAGGGACACAGAGAGTGAGGGACACACAGAGAGAGTGTGGGACACAGAGAGAGTGAGTGACAGAGAGAGAGAGAGTGTGGGACACAGAGAGTGAGGGACACACAGACAGAGCCAGGGACACAGAGAGAGCGAGGGACACAGAGAGTGAGGGACACAGGGAGAGAGCGAGGGACACAGAGAGCGAGGGACACACAGAGAGAGTGTGGGACACAGAGAGAGTGAGAGACACAGAGAGAGTGAGGGACACACAGAGAGCGAGGAACACAGAGAGAGCGAATGACACAGAGAGCGATGGACACAGAGAGCGAGGGACACAGAGAGTGAGGGACACAGAGAGAGTGAGGGACCAGAGGGAGCGAGGGACCCAGAGAGAGCGAGGGACGCAGAGAGCGCGAAGGACGCCGAGAGTGAGGGACACACAGAGAGTGAGGGGCACAGAGAGTGAGGGACACAGAGAGCGAGGGACACAGAGAGCGAGGGACACAGAGAGCGAGGGACACACAGAGATAGCGAGAGACACAGAGAATGCGGGACACAGAGAGAGTGAGGGACACAGAGAGCGAGGGACACAGAGAGCGAGGGACACAGAGAGAGTCAGGGACACAGAGAGTGAGGGCCACAGAGAGAGTGAGGGACAGAGAGTGAGTGAGGGACACAGAGAGAGTGAGGGTCACAGAAAGTGAGGGGCACAGAGAGAGTGAGGGACACAGAGAGTGAGGAACACAGAGAGTGAGGGACACAGAGAGAGTGAGGTACACCGAGAGGGAGCGACACAGCGAGAGCGAGGGACACAGAGAGAGGGAGGGACACAGAGAGAGCGAGGGACACACAGAGCGAGGGACACAGAGAGAGCAAGAGGAACAGAGAGAGTGAGCTCCTCAGGGAGAGCGAGGGACACAGAGAGAGTGAGGGACACAGAGAGAGCGAGGGACACAGAGAGCGCGAGGGACACAGCGAGAGCGAGGGACACACAGAAAGGGAGGGACACAGACAGAGCGAGGGTCACAGACCGAGCTACACAGAGAGCGCGAGGGACACAGAGAGAGCGAGGGACACAGAGAGTGTGGGACACAGAGAGCGAGAGACACAGAGAGTGAGGGACACAGAGAGTGAGGGACACAGAGAGTGAGGGACACAGAGAGCGAGGGACACAGAGAGTGTGGGATACAGAGAGCGAGGGACACAGAGAGCGAGTAGCACAGAGCATGAGGGTCACAAAGAGTGAGGGACACAGAGAGCGAGGGACACAAAGGGCAAGGGACACAGAGAGTGTGGGACACAGAGAGCAGAGAGAGAGCGAGGGACACAGAGAGCCAGGGACACAGAGGGAGCGAGGGACACACAGAAAGGGAGGGACACAGACAGAGCGAGGGTCACAGACCGAGCTACACAGAGAGCGCGAGGGACACAGAGAGAGCGAGGGACACAAAGAGCGAGGGACACAGAGCACGAGGGACACAGAGAGCGAGGGACACAGAGAGTGTGGGACACAGAGAGCGAGGGACACAGAGAGTGAGGGAAACAGAGAGTGAGGGAAACACAGAGCGAGGGACACAGAGAGTGTGGGACACAGAGAGCGAGGGACACAGAGAGCGAGTAGCACAGAGCATGAGGGACACAGAGAGAGCGAGGGACACACAGAGAGCGAGGGACACAGAGAGAGCGAGGGACACACAGAGAGCGAGGGACACAGAGAGAGCGAGGGGCAGAGAGAGAGCGAGGGACACAGAGAGCCAGGGACACAGAGAGAGCGAGGGACACACAGCGAGCGAGGGACACAGAGAGAGCGAGGGGCAGAGAGAGAGCGAGGGACACAGAGAGGGAGGGACACAGAGAGAGCGAGGGACACAGAGAGTGAGGGACACAGAGAGCGAAGGACACAGAGAGCACGAGTGACACAGAGAGCGCGAGGGACACAGAGAGCGCGAGCGACACAGACACCGGGAGGGACACAGAGACCGCGAGGGACAGAGAGAGAGTGGGGGACACAGAGAGAGCGAGGGTCATAGAGAGCAAGGGACACAGAGAGCGAGGGACACTTAGCGGGGGAAGGATACAGAGAGTGAGGGACACACAGAGAGAGTGTGGGACACAGAGAGCGAGTGACACAGAGAGCGAGGGGCACAGAGAGCGCGAGGGGCACAGAGAGCGAGGGACACAGAGAGAGCGAGGGACACAGAGAGAGAGCGAGGGACACAGAGTGCGAGGGACACAGAGAGTGTGGAACACAGTGAGTGAGGGACACAGAGAGAGCGAGGGACACAGAGAGATAGCGAGGGACACAGAGAGCGAGGGACACAGAGCGAGGGACACACAGAGAGAGCGAGGGGCACAGACAGAGCAAGGGACACAGAGAGAGCGAGGGACATAGAGAGCGAGGGACGCACAGAGAGAACGAGGGACACAGAGAGCGAGGGACACAGAGAGCGAGGGAAACACAGAGAGAGTGAGGGACACAGAGAGTGAGGTACACAGAGAGCGAGGGAAACAGAGAGAGCGAGGGACACAGAGAGCAAGGGACACACAGAGAGACTGAGGGACACAGAGAGTGTGGAACACAGAGAGCGAGGGACACAGAGAGAGCGAGGGACACAGAGAGAGCGAGGGACACAGAGAGAGTGAGGGACACAGAGCGAGGGACACAGACAGAGCGAGGGACACAGACAGAGCGAGGGACACAGAGAGAGCGAGGGACACACAGAAAGGGAGGGACACAGAGAGAGTGAGGGACACAGAGAGCGCGAGTGACACAGAGAGAGCGAGGACACAGAGAGTGAGGGGCACAGAGAGCGAGGGACACAGAGAGCGAGGGACACACAGAGATAGCGAGGGACACAGAGAGTGAGGGACACACAGAGAGAGTGTGGGACACAGAGAGAGTGAGTGACACAGAGAGAGAGTGTTGGACACAGAGAGTGAGGGACACACAGACAGAGCCATGGACACAGAGAGAGCGAGGGACACAGAGAGCGAGGGACACACAGAGAGTGCGAGGGACACAGAGAGCGAGGGACACACAGAGAGAGTGTGGGACACAGAGAGAGTGAGAGACACAGAGAGTGTGGGACACACAGAGAGAGTGAGAGACACAGAGAGACTGAGGGACACAAGGAGAGCGAGCAACACAGAGAGAGCGAATGACACAGAGAGCGAGGGACACAGAGATCGAGGGACACACAGAGAGCGCGAGGGACACAGAGAGCGAGGGACACAGAGAGAGCGAATGACACAGAGAGCGAGGGACACAGAGATCGAGGGACACACAGAGAGAGTGTGGGACACAGAGAGAGTGAGAGACACAGAGAGACTGAGGGACACAAGGAGAGCGAGGAACACAGAGAGAGCGAATGACACAGAGAGCGAGGGACACAGAGAGCAAGGGACACAGAGAGTGAGGGACACAGAGAGAGTGAGGGACCCAGAGGGAGCGAGGGACCCAGAGAGAGCGAGGGACGCAGAGAGCGCGAGGGACACAGAGAGTGAGGGACACACAGAGAGTGAGGGGCACAGAGAGTGAGTGACACAGAGAGCGAGGGACACACAGAGAGAGCGAGAGACACAGAGAGTGAGGGACAGAGAGAGAGTGGGGGACACAGAGAGCGAGGGTCACAGAGAGCAAGGGACACAGAGAGCGAGGGACACTTAGAGAGTGAAGGATACAGAGAGTGAGGGACACACTGAGAGAGTGTGGGACACAGAGAGCGAGTGACACAGAGAGCGCGAGGGGCACAGAGAGCGCGAGGGACACAGAGAGCGAGGGACACAGAGAGAGAGCGAGGGACACAGAGAGCGAGGGACACAGAGTGCGAGGGACAGAGAGAGAGCGAGGGACACAGAGAGAGAGCGAGGGACACAGAGAGCGAGGGACACAGAGAGCGAGTAGCACAGAGCATGAGGGTCACAAAGAGTGAGGGACACAGAGAGCGAGGGACACAAAGGGCAAGGGACACAGAGAGTGTGGGACACAGAGAGTGTGGGACACAGAGAGCGAGGGACACAGAGAGCAGAGAGAGAGCGAGGGACACAGAGAGCCAGGGACACAGAGGGAGCGAGGGACACACAGAAAGGGAGGGACACAGACAGAGCGAGGGTCACAGACCGAGCTACACAGAGAGCGCGAGGGACACAGAGAGAGCGAGGGACACAAAGAGCGAGGGACACAGAGCACGAGGGACACAGAGAGCGAGGGACACAGAGAGTGTGGGACACAGAGAGCGAGGGACACAGAGAGTGAGGGAAACAGAGAGTGAGGGAAACACAGAGCGAGGGACACAGAGAGTGTGGGACACAGAGAGCGAGGGACACAGAGAGCGAGTAGCACAGAGCATGAGGGACACAGAGAGTGTGGGACACAGAGAGCGAGGGACACAGAGAGCGCGTAGCACAGAGCATGAGGGACACAAAGAGTGAGGGGCACAGAGAGCGAGGGACACAAAGGGCAAGGGACACAGAGAGTGTGGGACACAGAGAGTGTGGGACACAGAGAGCGAGGGACACAGAGAGCGAGGGACACAGAGAGTGAGGGGCACAGAGAGCGAGGGACACAGAGAGAGCGAGGGACACACAGAGAGCGAGGGACACAGAGAGAGCGAGGGACACACAGAGAGCGAGGGACACAGAGAGAGCGAGGGGCAGAGAGAGAGCGAGGGACACAGAGAGCCAGGGACACAGAGAGAGCGAGGGACACACAGCGAGCGAGGGACACAGAGAGAGCGAGGGGCAGAGAGAGAGCGAGGGACACAGAGAGGGAGGGACACAGAGAGAGCGAGGGACACAGAGAGTGAGGGACACAGAGAGCGAAGGACACAGAGAGCACGAGTGACACAGAGAGCGCGAGGGACACAGAGAGCGCGAGCGACACAGACACCGGGAGGGACACAGAGACCGCGAGGGACAGAGAGAGAGTGGGGGACACAGAGAGAGCGAGGGTCATAGAGAGCAAGGGACACAGAGAGCGAGGGACACTTAGCGGTGGAAGGATACAGAGAGTGAGGGACACACAGAGAGAGTGTGGGACACAGAGAGCGAGTGACACAGAGAGCGAGGGGCACAGAGAGCGCGAGGGGCACAGAGAGCGAGGGACACAGAGAGAGCGAGGGACACAGAGAGAGAGCGAGGGACACAGAGTGCGAGGGACACAGAGAGTGTGGAACACAGTGAGTGAGGGAGACAGAGAGAGCGAGGGACACAGAGAGATAGCGAGGGACACAGAGAGCGAGGGACACAGAGCGAGGGACACACAGAGAGAGCGAGGGGCACAGACAGAGCAAGGGACACAGAGAGAGCGAGGGACATAGAGAGCGAGGGACGCACAGAGAGAACGAGGGACACAGAGAGCGAGGGACACAGAGAGCGAGGGAAACACAGAGAGAGTGAGGGACACAGAGAGCGAGGTACACACAGAGAGACTGAGGGACACAGAGAGTGTGGAACACAGAGAGCGAGGGACACAGAGAGAGCGAGGGACACAGAGAGCAAGGGACACACAGAGAGACTGAGGGACACAGAGAGTGTGGAACACAGAGAGCGAGGGACACAGAGAGAGCGAGGGACACAGAGAGCAAGGGACACACAGAGAGACTGAGGGACACAGAGAGTGTGGAACACAGAGAGCGAGGGACACAGAGAGAGCGAGGGACACAGAGAGAGTGAGGGACACAGAGAGCAAGGGACACACAGAGAGACTGAGGGACACAGAGAGTGTGGAACACAGAGAGCGAGGGACACAGAGAGAGCGAGGGACACAGAGAGAGTGAGGGACACAGAGCGAGGGACACAGACAGAGCGAGGGACACAGACAGAGCGAGGGACACAGAGAGAGCGAGGGACACACAGAAAGGGAGGGACACAGAGAGAGTGAGGGACACAGAGAGCGCGAGTGACACAGAGAGAGCGAGGACACAGAGATCGAGGGGCACAGAGAGCGAGGGACACAGAGAGCGAGGGACACACAGAGAGAGCGAGGGACACAGAGAGCGAGGGACACACAGAGAGAGTGAGGGACACAGAGAGTGAGGGACACACAGAGAGAGTGTGGGACACAGAGAGAGTGAGTGACACAGAGAGAGAGTGTTGGACACAGAGAGTGAGGGACACACAGACAGAGCCATGGACACAGAGAGAGCGAGGGACACAGAGAGCGAGGGACACAGAGAGAGCGAGGGACACAGAGAGCGAGGGACACACAGAGAGAGCGAGGGACACAGAGAGAGTGAGGGACACAGAGAGAGCGAATGACACAGAGAGCGAGGGACACAGAGAGAGCGAATGACACAGAGAGCGAGGGACACAGAGAGCAAGGGACACAGAGAGTGAGGGACACAGAGAGAGCGAGGGACACAGAGAGCGAGGGACACACAGAGAGAGCGAGGGACACAGAGAGAGTGAGAGACACAGAGAGACTGAGGGACACAAGGAGAGCGAGGGACACAGAGAGAGCGAATGACACAGAGAGCGAGGGACACAGAGAGCAAGGGACACAGAAAGTGAGGGACACAGAGAGAGTGAGGGACCCAGAGGGAGCGAGGGACCCAGAGAGAGCGAGGGACGCAGAGAGCGCGAGGGACACAGAGAGTGAGGGACACAGAGAGAGTGAGGGGCACAGAGAGTGAGGGACACAGAGAGCGAGGGACACAGAGAGCAAGGGACACAGAGAGTGAGGGACACAGAGAGAGTGAGGGACCCAGAGGGAGCGAGGGACCCAGATAGAGCGAGGGACGCAGAGAGCGCGAGGGACACAGAGAGTGAGGGACACAGAGAGAGTGAGGGGCACAGAGAGCGAGGGACACACAGAGAGAGCGAGAGACACAGAGAGTGAGGGACACAGAGAGAGTGGGGGACACAGAGAGCGAGGGTCACAGAGAGCAAGGGACACAGAGAGCGAGGGACACTTAGAGAGTGAAGGATACAGAGAGTGAGGGACACACTGAGAGAGTGTGGGACACAGAGAGCGAGTGACAAAGAGAGCGCGAGGGACACAGAGAGCGAGGGACACAGAGAGAGAGCGAGGGACACAGAGAGCGAGGGGCACAGAGAGCGAGGGACACAGAGAGCGAGGGACACACAGAGATAGCGAGGGACACAGAGAGTGAGGGACACACAGAGAGAGTGTGGGACACAGAGAGAGTGAGTGACACAGAGAGAGAGTGTGGGACACAGAGAGTGAGGGACACACAGACAGAGCCATGGACACAGAGAGAGCGAGGGACACAGAGAGCAAGGGACACAGAGAGTGAGGGACACACAGAGAGAGTGTGGAACACAGAGAGAGTGAGTGACACAGAGAGAGAGTGTTGGACACAGAGAGTGAGGGACACAGAGAGCGAGGGACACAGAGAGCGAGGGACACAGAGAGCGAGGGACACAGAGAGCGAGGGACACACAGAGATAGCGAGGGACACAGAGAGTGAGGGACACACAGAGAGAGTGTGGGACACAGAGAGAGTGAGTGACACAGAGAGAGAGTGTTGGACACAGAGAGTGAGGGACACACAGACAGAGCCATGGACACAGAGAGAGCGAGGGACACAGAGAGCGAGGGACACACAGAGAGAGCGAGGGACACAGAGAGCGAGGGACACACAGAGAGAGTGTGGGACACAGAGAGAGTGAGAGACACAGAGAGACTGAGGGACACAGAGAGAGTGTGGGACACAGAGAGAGTGAGAGACACAGAGAGACTGAGGGACACAAGGAGAGCGAGGGACACACAGAGAGCAAGGGACACAGAGAGTGAGGGACACAGAGAGAGTGAGGGACCCAGAGGGAGCGAGGGACCCAGAGAGAGCGAGGGACGCAGAGAGCGCGAGGGACACAGAGAGTGAGGGACACAGAGAGAGTGAGGGGCACAGAGAGCGAGGGACACAGAGAGCGAGGGACACAGAGAGCAAGGGACACAGAGAGTGAGGGACACAGAGAGAGTGAGGGACCCAGAGGGAGCGAGGGACCCAGAGAGAGCGAGGGACGCAGAGAGCGCGAAGGACACAGAGAGTGAGGGACACACAGAGAGTGAGGGACCCAGAGGGAGCGAGGGACCCAGAGAGAGCGAGGGACGCAGAGAGCGCGAGGGACACAGAGAGTGAGGGACACAGAGAGAGTGAGGGGCACAGAGAGTGAGTGACACAGAGAGCGAGGGACACACAGAGAGAGCGAGAGACACAGAGAGTGAGGGACACAGAGAGAGTGGGGGACACAGAGAGCGAGGGTCACAGAGAGCAAGGGACACAGAGAGCGAGGGACACTTAGAGAGTGAAGGATACAGAGAGTGAGGGACACACTGAGAGAGTGTGGGACACAGAGAGCGAGTGACACAGAGAGCGCGAGGGGCACAGAGAGCGCGAGGGACACAGAGAGCGAGGGACACAGAGAGAGAGCGAGGGACACAGAGAGCGAGGGACACAGAGTGCGAGGGACAGAGAGAGAGAGCGAGGGACACAGAGAGAGAGCGAGGGACACAGAGAGCGAGGGACACACAGAGAGAGCGAGGGACACAGACAGAGCAAGGGACACAGAGAGAGTGAGGGACACAGAGAGTGAGGAACACAGAGAGCGAGGGAAACAGAGAGAGCGAGGGACACAGAGAGCGAGGGACACACAGAGAGAGTGAGGGACACAGAGAGTGTGGAACACAGAGAGTGAGGGACACACAGAGAGAGTGTGGGACACAGAGAGAGTGAGTGACACAGAGAGAGAGTGTGGGACACAGAGAGTGAGGGACACACAGACAGAGCCAGGGACACAGAGAGAGCGAGGAACACAGAGAGCAAGGGACACACAGAGAGAGCGTGGGACACACAGAGAGCGAGGGACACACAGAGAGAGTGTGGGACACAGAGAGAGTGAGAGACACACAGAGAGAGCGAGGGACACACAGAGATAGCGAGGGACACAGAGAGCGAGGGACACACAGAGAGAGTGTGGGACACAGAGAGAGTGAGAGACACAGAGAGACTGAGGGACACAGAGAGAGTGAGAGACACAGAGAGACTGAGGGACACAAGGAGAGCGAGGAACACAGAGAGAGCGAATGACACAGAGAGCGAGGGACACACAGAGAGCGAGGGACACAGAGAGTGAGGGACACAGAGAGAGTGAGGGACCCAGAGGGAGCGAGGGACCCAGAGAGAGCGAGGGACGCAGAGAGCGCGAGGGACACGGAGAGTGAGGGACACAGAGAGAGTGAGGGGCACAGAGAGCGAGGGACACAGAGAGCGAGGGACACAGAGAGCAAGGGACACAGAGAGTGAGGGACACAGAGAGAGTGAGGGACCCAGAGGGAGCGAGGGACCCAGAGAGAGCGAGGGACGCAGAGAGCGCGAAGGACACAGAGAGTGAGGGACACACAGAGAGTGAGGGACCCAGAGGGAGCGAGGGACCCAGAGAGAGCGAGGGACGCAGAGAGCGCGAGGGACACAGAGAGTGAGGGACACAGAGAGAGTGAGGGGCACAGAGAGTGAGTGACACAGAGAGCGAGGGACACACAGAGAGAGCGAGAGACACAGAGAGTGAGGGACACAGAGAGAGTGGGGGACACAGAGAGCGAGGGTCACAGAGAGCAAGGGACACAGAGAGCGAGGGACACTTAGAGAGTGAAGGATACAGAGAGTGAGGGACACACTGAGAGAGTGTGGGACACAGAGAGCGAGTGACACAGAGAGCGCGAGGGGCACAGAGAGCGCGAGGGACACAGAGAGCGAGGGACACAGAGAGAGAGCGAGGGACACAGAGAGCGAGGGACACAGAGTGCGAGGGACAGAGAGAGAGAGCGAGGGACACAGAGAGAGATCGAGGGACACAGAGAGCGAGGGACACACAGAGAGAGCGAGGGACACAGACAGAGCAAGGGACACAGAGAGAGTGAGGGACACAGAGAGTGAGGAACACAGAGAGCGAGGGAAACAGAGAGAGCGAGGGACACAGAGAGCGAGGGACACACAGAGAGAGTGAGGGACACAGAGAGTGTGGAACACAGAGAGTGAGGGACACACAGAGAGAGTGTGGGACACAGAGAGAGTGAGTGACACAGAGAGAGAGTGTGGGACACAGAGAGTGAGGGACACACAGACAGAGCCAGGGACACAGAGAGAGCGAGGAACACAGAGAGCAAGGGACACACAGAGAGAGCGAGGGACACAGAGAGCGAGGGACACACAGAGAGAGTGTGGGACACAGAGAGAGTGAGAGACACAGAGAGAGTGAGGGACACACAGAGAGCGAGGAACACAGAGAGAGCGAATGACACAGAGAGCGAGGGACACAGAGAGCGAGGGACACAGAGAGTGAGGGACACAGAGAGAGTGAGGGACCAGAGGGAGCGAGGGACCCAGAGAGAGCGAGGGACGCAGAGAGCGCGAAGGACACAGAGAGTGAAGGACACACAGAGAGTGAGGGGCACAGAGAGTGAGGGACACAGAGAGCGAGGGACACAGAGAGCGAGGGACACAGAGAGCGAGGGACACACAGAGAGAGCGAGAGACACAGAGAATGCGGGACACAGAGAGAGTGAGGGACACAGAGAGCGAGGGACACAGAGAGCGAGGGACACAGAGAGAGTCAGGGACACAGAGAGTGAGGGCCACAGAGCGAGTGAGGGACAGAAAGTGAGTGAGGGACACAGAGAGAGTGAGGGTCACAGAAAGTGAGGGGCACAGAGAGAGTGAGGGACACAGAGAGTGAGGAACACAGAGAGTGAGGGACACAGAGAGAGTGAGGTACACCGAGAGGGAGCGACACAGCGAGAGCGAGGGACACAGAGAGGGAGGGACACAGAGAGAGCGAGGGACACACAGAGCGAGGGACACAGAGAGAGCAAGAGGAACAGAGAGAGTGAGCTCCTCAGGGAGAGTGAGGGACACAGAGAGCGCGAGGGACACAGCGAGAGCGAGGGACACACAGAAAGGGAGGGACACAGACAGAGCGAGGGTCACAGACCGAGCTACACAGAGAGCGCGAGGGACACAGAGAGAGCGAGGGACACAGAGAGTGTGGGACACAGAGAGCGAGAGACACAGAGAGTGAGGGACACAGAGAGTGAGGGACACAGAGAGTGAGGGACACAGAGAGCGAGGGACACAGAGAGTGTGGGATACAGAGAGCGAGGGACACAGAGAGCGAGTAGCACAGAGCATGAGGGTCACAAAGAGTGAGGGACACAGAGAGCGAGGGACACAAAGGGCAAGGGACACAGAGAGTGTGGGACACAGAGAGTGTGGGACACAGAGAGCGAGGGACACAGAGAGCAGAGAGAGAGCGAGGGACACAGAGAGCCTGGGACACAGAGGGAGCGAGGGACACACAGAAAGGGAGGGACACAGACAGAGCGAGGGTCACAGACCGAGCTACACAGAGAGCGCGAGGGACACAGAGAGAGCGAGGGACACAAAGAGCGAGGAACACAGAGCACGAGGGACACAGAGAGCGAGGGACACAGAGAGTGTGGGACACAGAGAGCGAGGGACACAGAGAGTGAGGGAAACAGAGAGTGAGGGAAACACAGAGCGAGGGACACAGAGTGTGGGACACAGAGAGCGAGGGACACAGAGAGCGCGTAGCACAGAGCATGAGGGACACAAAGAGTGAGGGGCACAGAGAGCGAGGGACACAAAGGGCAAGGGACACAGAGAGTGTGGGACACAGAGAGTGTGGGACACAGAGAGCGAGGGACACAGAGAGCGAGGGACACAGAGAGTGAGGGGCACAGAGAGCGAGGGACACAGAGAGAGCGAGGGACACACAGAGAGCGAGGGACACACAGAGAGCGAGGGACACACAGAGAGCGAGGGACACAGAGAGAGCGAGGGGCAGAGAGAGAGCGAGGGACACAGAGAGCCAGGGACACAGAGAGAGCGAGGGACACACAGCGAGCGAGGGACACAGAGAGAGCGAGGGGCAGAGAGAGAGCGAGGGACACAGAGAGGGAGGGACACAGAGAGAGCGAGGGACACAGAGAGTGAGGGACACAGAGAGCGAAGGACACAGAGAGCACGAGTGACACAGAGAGCGCGAGGGACACAGAGAGCGCGAGCGACACAGACACCGGGAGGGACACAGAGACCGCGAGGGACAGAGAGAGAGTGGGGAACACAGAGAGAGCGAGGGTCACAGAGAACAAGGGACACAGAGAGCGAGGGACACTTAGCGGGGGAAGGATACAGAGAGTGAGGGACACACAGAGAGAGTGTGGGACACAGAGAGCGAGTGACACAGAGAGCGAGGGGCACAGAGAGCGCGAGGGGCACAGAGAGCGAGGGACACAGAGAGAGCGAGGGACACAGAGAGAGAGAGAGGGACACAGAGTGCGAGGGACACAGAGAGTGTGGAACACAGTGAGTGAGGGACACAGAGAGAGCGAGGGACATAGAGAGCGAGGGACGCACAGAGAGAACGAGGGACACAGAGAGCGAGGGACACAGAGAGCGAGGGAAACACAGAGAGAGTGAGGGACACAGAGAGTGAGGTACACAGAGAGCGAGGGAAACAGAGAGAGCGAGGGACACAGAGAGCAAGGGACACAGAGAGAGTGAGGGACACAGAGAGAGTGAGGGACACAGAGAGTGTGGAACACAGAGAGCGAGGGACACAGAGAGAGCAAGGGACACAGAGAGAGTGAGGGACACAGAGAGAGTGAGGGACACAGAGCGAGGGACACAGACAGAGCGAGGGACACAGAGAGTGAGGGACACAGAGAGAGTGAGGGACACAGAGAGTGTGGAACACAGAGAGCGAGGGACACAGAGAGAGCAAGGGACACAGAGAGAGTGAGGGACACAGAGAGAGTGAGGGACACAGAGCGAGGGACACAGACAGAGTGAGGGACACAGAGAGTGAGGGACACAGAGAGTGTGGAACACAGAGAGCGAGGGACACAGAGAGAGCAAGGGACACAGAGAGAGTGAGGGACACACAGAGAGACTGAGGGACACAGAGAGTGTGGAACACAGAGAGCGAGGGACACAGAGAGAGCAAGGGACACAGAGAGAGTGAGGGACACAGAGAGAGTGAGGGACACAGAGCGAGGGACACAGACAGAGCGAGGGACACAGACAGAGCGAGGGACACAGAGAGAGCGAGGGACACACAGAAAGGGAGGGACACAGAGAGAGTGAGGGACACAGAGAGCGCAAGTGACACAGAGAGAGCGAGGACACAGAGAGCGAGGGGCACAGAGAGCGAGGGACACAGAGAGCGAGGGACACAGAGAGCGAGGGACACACAGAGATAGCGAGGGACACAGAGAGTGAGGGACACACAGAGAGAGTGTGGGACACAGAGAGAGTGAGTGACACAGAGAGAGAGTGTTGGACACAGAGAGTGAGGGACACACAGACAGAGCCAGCGACACAGAGAGAGCGAGGGACACAGAGAGCGAGGGACACACAGAGAGAGTGAGGGACACAACGAGAGTGAGAGACACAGAGAGACTGAGGGACACAAGGAGAGCGAGGAACACAGAGAGAGCGAATGACACAGAGAGCGAGGGACACAGAGAGCAAGGGACACAGAGAGTGAGGGACACAGAGAGCGAGGGACACAGAGAGTGAGGGACACAGAGAGCGAGGGACTCAGAGAGCGAGGGACACAGAGAGCAAGGGACACAGAGAGCAAGGGACACAGAGAGTGAGGGACACAGAGAGCGAGGGACACAGAGAGCGAGGGACACACAGAGAGAGCGAGGGACACAGACAGAGCAAGGGACACAGAGAGTGAGGGACACAGAGAGTGAGGAACACAGAGAGCGAGGGAAACAGAGAGAGCGAGAGACACAGAGAGCGAGGGACACAGAGAGAGTGAGGGACACAGAGAGCGAGGGACACAGAGAGCGAGGGACACAGAGAGTGAGGGACACAGAGAGAGTGAGGGACACAGAGAGTGAGGTACACAGAGAGAGTGAGGGACGCAGAGAGCGAGGGACACACAGAGAGCGAGGGACACAGAGAGAGCGAGGGACGCAGAGAGCGAGGGACACACAGAGAGCGAGGGACACACAGAGAGAGCGAGGGACGCAGAGAGCGAGGGACACACAGAGAGCGAGGGACACAGAGAGTGAGGTACACAGAGAGAGTGTGGGACACAGAGAGCGAGGGACACACAGAGAGAGTGTGGGACACAGAGAGAGCGAGGGACGCAGAGAGCGAGGGACACACAGAGAGAGCGAGGGACACACAGAGAGCGAGGGACACAGAGAGAGCGAATGACACAGAGAGCGAGGGACACAGAGAGCAGAGGGACACAGAGAGTGAGGGACACAGAGAGAGTGAGGGACCCAGAGGGAGCGAGGGACCCAGAGAGAGCGAGGGACGCAGAGAGCGCGAGGGACACAGAGAGTGGGGGACACAGAGAGAGTGAGGGGCACAGAGAGTGAGTGACACAGAGAGCGAGGGACACACAGAGAGAGCGAGAGACACAGAGAGTGAGGGACACAGAGAGAGTGGGGGACACAGAGAGCGAGGGTCACAGAGAGCAAGGGACACAGAGAGCGAGGCACACTTAGAGAGTGAAGGATACAGAGAGTGAGGGACACACTGAGAGAGTGTGGGACACAGAGAGCGCGAGGGGCACAGAGAGCGCGAGGGACACAGAGAGCGAGGGACACAGAGAGAGAGCGAGGGACACAGAGAGCGAGGGACACAGAGAGCGAGGGACAGAGAGAGAGAGCGAGGGACACAGAGAGAGAGCGAGGGACACAGAGAGCGAGCGACACACAGAGAGAGCGAGGGACACAGACAGAGCAAGGGACACAGAGAGAGTGAGGGACACAGAGAGTGAGGAACACAGAGAGCGAGGGAAACAGAGAGAGCGAGGGACACAGAGAGAGCGAGGGACACAGAGAGAGTGAGGGACACAGAGAGAGTGGGGGACACAGAGCGAGGGACACAGACAGAGCGAGGGTCACAGAGAGCAAGGGACACAGAGAGTGAGGGACACAGAGAGTGAGGGACACAGAGAGAGTGAGGGACCCAGAGGGAGCGAGGGACCCAGAGAGAGCGAGGGGCACAGAGAGTGAGGGACACAGAGAGAGTGAGGGGCACAGAGAGTGTGAAACACAGAGAGCGAGGGACACAGAGAGCGAGGGACACACAGAGAGAGTGAGGGGCACAGAGAGTGAGGGACACAGAGAGCGAGGGACACACAGAGAGAGCGAGAGACACAGAGAGTGAGGGACACAGAGAGAGTGAGGGACACAGAGAGCGAGGGTCACAGAGAGCAAGGGACACAGAGAGTGAAGGATACAGAGAGTGAGGGACACACTGAGAGAGTGTGGGACACAGAGAGCGAGTGACACAGAGAGCGCGAGGGGCACAGAGAGCTCGAGGGACACAGAGAGCGAGGGACACAGAGAGTGTGGGACACAGAGAGCGAGGGACACAGAGAGTGAGGGACACAGAGAGCGTGAGGGGCACAGAGAGCGCGAGGGACACAGAGAGCGAGGGACACAGAGAGAGAGCGAGGGACACAGAGAGAGAGCGAGGGACACAGAGAGCGAGGGACACAGAGAGCGAGGGAAACAGAGAAAGCGAGGGACACAGAGAGCGAGGGACACACAGAGAGAGTAAGGGACACAGAGAATGTGGAACACAGAGAGAGCGAGGGACACAGAGAGAGCGAGGGACACAGAGAGAGTGAGGGACACAGAGAGAGTGGAGGACACAGAGCGAGGGACACAGACAGAGCGAGGGACACAGACAGAGCGAGGGACACAGAGAGAGCGAGGGACACACAGAAAGGGAGGGACACAGAGAGAGTGAGGGACACAGAGAGCGCGAGTGACACAGAGAGAGCGAGGACACAGAGAGCGAGGGACACAGAGAGCGAGGGACACACAGAGAGAGTGTGGGACACAGAGAGCGAGAGACACAGAGAGTGAGGGACACAGAGAGTGAGGGACACAGAGAGTGAGGGACACACAGAGCGAGGGACACAGAGAGTGTGGGATACAGAGAGCGAGGGACACAGAGAGCGAGTAGCACAGAGCATGAGGGACACAAAGAGTGAGGGACACAGAGAGCGAGGGACACAAAGGGCAAGGGACACAGAGAGTGTGGGACACAGAGAGTGTGGGACACAGAGAGCGAGGGACACAGAGAGCAGAGAGAGAGCGAGGGACACAGAGAGCCAGGGACACAGAGGGAGCGAGGGACACACAGAATGGGAGGGACACAGACATAACGAAGGTCACAGACCGAGCAACACAGAGAGCGCGAGGGACACAGAGAGAGCGAGGGACACAAAGAGCGAGGGACACAGAGCACGAGGGACACAGAGAACGAGGGACACAGAGAGTGTGGGACACAGAGAGCGAGGGACACAGAGAGTGAGGGAAACAGAGAGTGAGGGAAACACAGAGCGAGGGACACAGAGAGTGTGGGACACAGAGAGCGAGGGACACAGAGAGCGAGTAGCACAGAGCATGAGGGACACAAAGAGTGAGGGACACAGAGAGCGAGGGACACAAAGGGCAAGGGACACAGAGAGTGTGGGAAACAGAGAGTGTGAGACACAGAGAGCGAGGGACACAGAGAGCGAGGGACACAGAGAGTGAGGGGCACAGAGAGCGAGGGACACAGAGAGAGCGAGGGACACACAGAGAGCGAGGGACACAGAGAGAGCGAGGGACACACAGAGAGCGAGGGACACAGAGAGAGCGAGGGGCAGAGAGAGAGCGAGGGACACAGAGAGCCAGGGACACAGAGAGAGCGAGGGACACAGAGAGTGAGGGACACAGAGAGAGCGAGGGACACAGAGAGCGAAGGACACAGAGAGCACGAGTGACACAGAGAGCGCGAGGGACACAGAGAGCGCGAGCGACACAGACACCGGGAGGGACACAGAGACCGCGAGGGACAGAGAGAGAGTGGGGGACACAGAGAGAGCGAGGGTCACAGAGAGCAAGGGACACAGAGAGCGAGGGACACTTCGAGAGTGAAGGATACAGAGAGTGAGGGACACACTGAGAGAGTGTGGGACACAGAGAGCGAGTGACACAGAGAGCGCGAGGGGCACAGAGAGCGCGAGGGGCACAGAGAGCGAGGGACACAGAGAGAGAGCGAGGGACACAGAGAGCGAGGGACACAGAGAGCGAGGGACACAGAGAGTGTGGAACACAGTGAGTGAGGGACACAGAGAGAGCGAGGGACACAGAGAGATAGCGAGGGACACAGAGAGCGAGGGACACACAGAGAGAGCGAGGGGCACAGACAGAGCAAGGGACACAGAGAGAGCGAGGGACATAGAGAGCGAGGGACGCACAGAGAGAACGAGGGACACAGAGAGCGAGGGACACAGAGAGCGAGGGACACAGAGAGCGAGGGAAACACAGAGAGCGAGGGACACAGAGAGCGAGGGACACACAGAGAGACTGAGGGACACAGAGAGTGTGGAACACAGAGAGCGAGGGACACAGAGAGAGCGAGGGACACAGAGAGAGCGAGGGACACAGAGAGAGTGAGGGACAAAGAGAGAGTGAGGGACACAGAGCGAGGGACACAGACAGAGCGAGGGACACAGAGAAAGCGAGGGACACACAGAAAGGGAGGGACACAGAGAGAGTGAGGGACACAGAGAGCGCGAGTGACACAGAGAGAGCGAGGACACAGAGAGCGAGGGACACAGAGAGCGAGGGACACAGAGAGCGAGGGACACACAGAGATAGCGAGGGACACAGAGAGTGAGGGACACACAGAGAGAGTGTGGGACACAGAGAGAGTGAGTGACACAGAGAGAGAGTGTGGGACACAGAGAGTGAGTGTTGGACACAAAGAGTGAGGGACACACAGACAGAGCCATGGACACAGAGAGAGCGAGGGACACAGAGCGAGGGACACACAGAGAGAGCGAGGGACACAGAGAGCGAGGGACACACAGAGAGAGTGTGGGACACAGAGAGAGTGAGAGACACAGAGAGACTGAGGGACACAAGGAGAGCGAGGGACACAGTGAGCGAGGGACACAGAGAGCGAGGGACACAGAGAGCGAGGGACACAGAGAGCGAGGAACACAGAGAGAGCGAATGACACAGAGAGCGAGGGACACAGAGAGCAAGGGACACAGAGAGTGAGGGACACACAGAGAGAGTTTGGGACACAGAGAGAGTGAGTGACACAGAGAGAGAGTGTTGGACACAGAGAGTGAGGGACACACAGACAGAGCCATGGACACAGAGAGAGCGAGGGACACAGAGAGCGAGGGACACACAGAGAGAGCGAGGGACACAGAGAGCGAGGGACACACAGAGAGAGTGTGGGACACAGAGAGAGTGAGAGACACACAGAGAGTGAGAGACACATAGAGTGAGGGACACAGAGAGCGAGGGACACAGAGAGAGTGTGGGACACAGAGAGAGTGGGGGACACAGAGAGACTGAGGGACACAAGGAGAGCGAGTAACACAGAGAGAGCGAATGACACAGAGAGCGAGGGACACAGGGAGCGAGGGACACAGAGAGTGAGGGACACAGAGAGAGTGAGGGACCCAGAGGGAGCGAGGGACCCAGAGAGAGCGAGGGACGCAGAGAGCGCGAGGGACACAGAGAGTGAGGGACAGAGAGAGAGTGAGGGGCACAGAGAGTGAGGGACACAGAGAGCGAGGGACACACAGAGAGAGCGAGAGACACAGAGAGTGAGGGACACAGAGAGAGTGAGGGACACAGAGAGCGAGGGTCACAGAGAGCGAGGGTCACAGAGAGCGAGGGACACAGAGAGCGAGGGACACTTAGAGAGTGAAGGATACAGAGAGTGAGGGACACACTGAGAGAGTGTGGGACACAGAGAGCGAGTGACACAGAGAGCGCGAGGGGCACAGAGAGCGCGAGGGACACAGAGAGCGAGGGACACAGAGAGAGTGAGGGACACAGAGAGCGAGGGACACACAGAGAGAGCGAGGGACACAGAGAGAGTGAGGGACACAGAGAGAGTGAGGGACACAGAGAGCGAGGGACACACAGAGAGAGCGAGGGACACAGAGAGAGTGAGGGACACAGAGAGCGAGGGTCACAGAGAGCGAGGGACACAGAGAGCGAGGGACACTTAGAGAGTGAAGGATACAGAGAGTGAGGGACACACTGAGAGAGTGTGGGACACAGAGAGCGAGTGACACAGAGAGCGCGAGGGACACAGAAAGCGCGATGGACACAGAGAGCGAGGGACACAGAGAGAGAGCGAGGGACACAGAGAGAGAGCGAGGGACACAGAGAGCGAGGGACACACAGAGAGAGCGAGGGACACAGACAGAGCAAGGGGCACAGAGAGAGTGAGGGACACAGAGAGTGAGGAACACAGAGAGCGAGGGAAACAGAGCGAGCGAGGGACACAGAGAGCGAGGGACACACAGAGAGAGTGAGGGACACAGAGAGTGTGGAACACAGAGAGCGAGGGACACAGAGAGAGCGAGGGACACAGAGAGAGTGAGGGACACAGAGAGAGTGGGGGACACAGAGCGAGGGACACAGACAGAGCGAGGGTCACAGAGAGCAAGGGACACAGAGAGTGAGGGACACAGAGAGTGAGGGACACAGAGAGAGTGAGGGACCCAGAGGGAGCGAAGGACCAAGAGAGAGCGAGGGACGCAGAGAGCGCGAGGGACACAGAGAGCGAGGGACACAGAGAGAGAGCGAGGGACACAGAGAGAGAGTGAGGGACACAGAGAGCGAGGGACACACACAGAGAGCGAGGGGCACAGACAGAGCAAGGGACACAGAGAGAGTGAGGGACACAGAGAGCGAGGGACACACAGAGCGAGGGACACACAGAGAGAGTGAGGGACACAGAGAGTGTGGAACACAGAGAGCGAGGGACACAGAGAGAGCGAGGGACACAGAGAGAGTGAGGGACACAGAGAGAGTGGGGGACACAGAGCGAGGGACACAGACAGAGCGAGGGTCACAGAGAGCAAGGGACACAGAGCGTGAGGGACACAGAGAGTGAGGGACACAGAGAGAGTGAGGGACCCAGAGGGAGCGAGGGACCCAGAGAGAGCGAGGGACGCAGAGAGCGCGAGGGACACAGAGAGTGAGGGCACAGAGAGAGTGAGGGGCACAGAGAGTGAGGGACACAAAGAGCGAGGGACACACAGAGAGAGCGAGAGACACAGAGAGTGAGGGACACAGAGAGAGTGAGGGACACAGAGAGCGAGGGTCACAGAGAGCAAGGGACACAGAGAGTGAGGGACACTTAGAGAGTGAAGGATACAGAGAGTGAGGGACACACTGAGAGAGTGTGGGACACAGAGAGCGAGTGACACAGAGAGCGCGAGGGGCACAGAGAGCGCGAGGGACACAGAGAGCGAGGGACACAGAGAGAGCGCGAGGGACACAGAGAGAGAGCGAGGGACACAGAGAGCGAGGGACACACAGAGAGAGCGAGGGACACAGACAGAGCAAGGGACACAGAGAGAGTGAGGGACACAGAGAGTGAGGAACACAGAGAGCGAGGGAAACAGAGAGAGCGAGGGACACAGAGAGAGCGAGGGACACAGAGAGAGTGAGGGACACAGAGAGAGTGGGGGACACAGAGCGAGGGACACAGACAGAGCGAGGGTCACAGAGAGCAAGGGACACAGAGAGTGAGGGACACAGAGAGTGAGGGACACAGAGAGAGTGAGGGACCCAGAGGGAGCGAGGGACCCAGAGAGAGCGAGGGGCACAGAGAGTGAGGGACACAGAGAGAGTGAGGGGCACAGAGAGTGTGAAACACAGAGAGCGAGGGACACAGAGAGCGAGGGACACACAGAGAGAGTGAGGGGCACAGAGAGTGAGGGACACAGAGAGCGAGGGACACACAGAGAGAGCGAGAGACACAGAGAGTGAGGGACACAGAGAGAGTGAGGGACACAGAGAGCGAGGGTCACAGAGAGCAAGGGACACAGAGAGTGAAGGATACAGAGAGTGAGGGACACACTGAGAGAGTGTGGGACACAGAGAGCGAGTGACACAGAGAGCGCGAGGGGCACAGAGAGCTCGAGGGACACAGAGAGCGAGGGACACAGAGAGTGTGGGACACAGAGAGCGAGGGACACAGAGAGTGAGGGACACAGAGAGCGTGAGGGGCACAGAGAGCGCGAGGGACACAGAGAGCGAGGGACACAGAGAGAGAGCGAGGGACACAGAGAGAGAGCGAGGGACACAGAGAGCGAGGGACACAGAGAGCGAGGGAAACAGAGAAAGCGAGGGACACAGAGAGCGAGGGACACACAGAGAGAGTAAGGGACACAGAGAATGTGGAACACAGAGAGAGCGAGGGACACAGAGAGAGCGAGGGACACAGAGAGAGTGAGGGACACAGAGAGAGTGGAGGACACAGAGCGAGGGACACAGACAGAGCGAGGGACACAGACAGAGCGAGGGACACAGAGAGAGCGAGGGACACACAGAAAGGGAGGGACACAGAGAGAGTGAGGGACACAGAGAGCGCGAGTGACACAGAGAGAGCGAGGACACAGAGAGCGAGGGACACAGAGAGCGAGGGACACACAGAGAGAGTGTGGGACACAGAGAGCGAGAGACACAGAGAGTGAGGGACACAGAGAGTGAGGGACACAGAGAGTGAGGGACACACAGAGCGAGGGACACAGAGAGTGTGGGATACAGAGAGCGAGGGACACAGAGAGCGAGTAGCACAGAGCATGAGGGACACAAAGAGTGAGGGACACAGAGAGCGAGGGACACAAAGGGCAAGGGACACAGAGAGTGTGGGACACAGAGAGTGTGGGACACAGAGAGCGAGGGACACAGAGAGCAGAGAGAGAGCGAGGGACACAGAGAGCCAGGGACACAGAGGGAGCGAGGGACACACAGAATGGGAGGGACACAGACATAACGAAGGTCACAGACCGAGCAACACAGAGAGCGCGAGGGACACAGAGAGAGCGAGGGACACAAAGAGCGAGGGACACAGAGCACGAGGGACACAGAGAGCGAGGGACACAGAGAGTGTGGGACACAGAGAGCGAGGGACACAGAGAGTGAGGGAAACAGAGAGTGAGGGAAACACAGAGCGAGGGACACAGAGAGTGTGGGACACAGAGAGCGAGGGACACAGAGAGCGAGTAGCACAGAGCATGAGGGACACAAAGAGTGAGGGACACAGAGAGCGAGGGACACAAAGGGCAAGGGACACAGAGAGTGTGGGACACAGAGAGTGTGGGACACAGAGAGCGAGGGACACAGAGAGCGAGGGACACAGAGAGTGAGGGGCACAGAGAGCGAGGGACACAGAGAGAGCGAGGTACACACAGAGAGCGAGGGACACAGAGAGAGCGAGGGACACACAGAGAGCGAGGGACACAGAGAGAGCGAGGGGCAGAGAGAGAGCGAGGGACACAGAGAGCCAGGGACACAGAGAGAGCGAGGGACACAGAGAGTGAGGGACACAGAGAGAGCGAGGGACACAGAGAGCGAAGGACACAGAGAGCACGAGTGACACAGAGAGCGCGAGGGACACAGAGAGCGCGAGCGACACAGACACCGGGAGGGACACAGAGACCGCGAGGGACAGAGAGAGAGTGGGGGACACAGAGAGAGCGAGGGTCACAGAGAGCAAGGGACACAGAGAGCGAGGGACACTTCGAGAGTGAAGGATACAGAGAGTGAGGGACACACTGAGAGAGTGTGGGACACAGAGAGCGAGTGACACAGAGAGCGCGAGGGGCACAGAGAGCGCGAGGGGCACAGAGAGCGAGGGACACAGAGAGAGAGCGAGGGACACAGAGAGCGAGGGACACAGAGAGCGAGGGACACAGAGAGTGTGGAACACAGTGAGTGAGGGACACAGAGAGAGCGAGGGACACAGAGAGATAGCGAGGGACACAGAGAGCGAGGGACACACAGAGAGAGCGAGGGGCACAGACAGAGCAAGGGACACAGAGAGAGCGAGGGACATAGAGAGCGAGGGACGCACAGAGAGAACGAGGGACACAGAGAGCGAGGGACACAGAGAGCGAGGGACACAGAGAGCGAGGGAAACACAGAGAGCGAGGGACACAGAGAGCGAGGGACACACAGAGAGACTGAGGGACACAGAGAGTGTGGAACACAGAGAGCGAGGGACACAGAGAGAGCGAGGGACACAGAGAGAGCGAGGGACACAGAGAGAGTGAGGGACAAAGAGAGAGTGAGGGACACAGAGCGAGGGACACAGACAGAGCGAGGGACACAGAGAAAGCGAGGGACACACAGAAAGGGAGGGACACAGAGAGAGTGAGGGACACAGAGAGCGCGAGTGACACAGAGAGAGCGAGGACACAGAGAGCGAGGGACACAGAGAGCGAGGGACACAGAGAGCGAGGGACACACAGAGATAGCGAGGGACACAGAGAGTGAGGGACACACAGAGAGAGTGTGGGACACAGAGAGAGTGAGTGACACAGAGAGAGAGTGTGGGACACAGAGAGTGAGTGTTGGACACAAAGAGTGAGGGACACACAGACAGAGCCATGGACACAGAGAGAGCGAGGGACACAGAGCGAGGGACACACAGAGAGAGCGAGGGACACAGAGAGCGAGGGACACACAGAGAGAGTGTGGGACACAGAGAGAGTGAGAGACACAGAGAGACTGAGGGACACAAGGAGAGCGAGGGACACAGTGAGCGAGGGCAGAGAGCGAGGGACACAGAGAGCGAGGGACACAGAGAGCGAGGAACACAGAGAGAGCGAATGACACAGAGAGCGAGGGACACAGAGAGCAAGGGACACAGAGAGTGAGGGACACACAGAGAGAGTTTGGGACACAGAGAGAGTGAGTGACACAGAGAGAGAGTGTTGGACACAGAGAGTGAGGGACACACAGACAGAGCCATGGACACAGAGAGAGCGAGGGACACAGAGAGCGAGGGACACACAGAGAGAGCGAGGGACACAGAGAGCGAGGGACACACAGAGAGAGTGTGGGACACAGAGAGAGTGAGAGACACACAGAGAGTGAGAGACACATAGAGTGAGGGACACAGAGAGCGAGGGACACAGAGAGAGTGTGGGACACAGAGAGAGTGGGGGACACAGAGAGACTGAGGGACACAAGGAGAGCGAGTAACACAGAGAGAGCGAATGACACAGAGAGCGAGGGACACAGGGAGCGAGGGACACAGAGAGTGAGGGACACAGAGAGAGTGAGGGACCCAGAGGGAGCGAGGGACCCAGAGAGAGCGAGGGACGCAGAGAGCGCGAGGGACACAGAGAGTGAGGGACAGAGAGAGAGTGAGGGGCACAGAGAGTGAGGGACACAGAGAGCGAGGGACACACAGAGAGAGCGAGAGACACAGAGAGTGAGGGACACAGAGAGAGTGAGGGACACAGAGAGCGAGGGTCACAGAGAGCGAGGGTCACAGAGAGCGAGGGACACAGAGAGCGAGGGACACTTAGAGAGTGAAGGATACAGAGAGTGAGGGACACACTGAGAGAGTGTGGGACACAGAGAGCGAGTGACACAGAGAGCGCGAGGGGCACAGAGAGCGCGAGGGACACAGAGAGCGAGGGACACAGAGAGAGTGAGGGACACAGAGAGCGAGGGACACACAGAGAGAGCGAGGGACACAGAGAGAGCGAGGGACACAGAGAGAGTGAGGGACACAGAGAGCGAGGGTCACAGAGAGCGAGGGACACAGAGAGCGAGGGACACTTAGAGAGTGAAGGATACAGAGAGTGAGGGACACACTGAGAGAGTGTGGGACACAGAGAGCGAGTGACACAGAGAGCGCGAGGGACACAGAAAGCGCGATGGACACAGAGAGCGAGGGACACAGAGAGAGAGCGAGGGACACAGAGAGAGAGCGAGGGACACAGAGAGCGAGGGACACACAGAGAGAGCGAGGGACACAGACAGAGCAAGGGGCACAGAGAGAGTGAGGGACACAGAGAGTGAGGAACACAGAGAGCGAGGGAAACAGAGAGAGCGAGGGACACAGAGAGCGAGGGACACACAGAGAGAGTGAGGGACACAGAGAGTGTGGAACACAGAGAGCGAGGGACACAGAGAGAGCGAGGGACACAGAGAGAGTGAGGGACACAGAGAGAGTGGGGGACACAGAGCGAGGGACACAGACAGAGCGAGGGTCACAGAGAGCAAGGGACACAGAGAGTGAGGGACACAGAGAGTGAGGGACACAGAGAGAGTGAGGGACCCAGAGGGAGCGAGGGACCAAGAGAGAGCGAGGGACGCAGAGAGCGCGAGGGACACAGAGAGCGAGGGACACAGAGAGAGAGCGAGGGACACAGAGAGAGAGTGAGGGACACAGAGAGCGAGGGACACACACAGAGAGCGAGGGGCACAGACAGAGCAAGGGACACAGAGAGAGTGAGGGACACAGAGAGCGAGGGACACACAGAGCGAGGGACACACAGAGAGAGTGAGGGACACAGAGAGTGTGGAACACAGAGAGCGAGGGACACAGAGAGAGCGAGGGACACAGAGAGAGTGAGGGACACAGAGAGAGTGGGGGACACAGAGCGAGTGACACAGACAGAGCGAGGGTCACAGAGAGCAAGGGACACAGAGCGTGAGGGACACAGAGAGTGAGGGACACAGAGAGAGTGAGGGACCCAGAGGGAGCGAGGGACCCAGAGAGAGCGAGGGACGCAGAGAGCGCGAGGGACACAGAGAGTGAGGGCACAGAGAGAGTGAGGGGCACAGAGAGTGAGGGACACAAAGAGCGAGGGACACACAGAGAGAGCGAGAGACACAGAGAGTGAGGGACACAGAGAGAGTGAGGGACACAGAGAGCGAGGGTCACAGAGAGCAAGGGACACAGAGAGTGAGGGACACTTAGAGAGTGAAGGATACAGAGAGTGAGGGACACACTGAGAGAGTGTGGGACACAGAGAGCGAGTGACACAGAGAGCGCGAGGGGCACAGAGAGCGCGAGGGACACAGAGAGCGAGGGACACAGAGAGAGCGCGAGGGACACAGAGAGAGAGCGAGGGACACAGAGAGCGAGGGACACACAGAGAGAGCGAGGGACACAGACAGAGCAAGGGACACAGAGAGAGAGAGGGACACAGAGAGTGAGGAACACAGAGAGCGAGGGAAACAGAGAGAGCGAGGGACACAGAGAGCGAGGGACACAGAGAGAGTGAGGGCACAGAGAATGTGGAACACAGAGAGTGCGAGGGACACAGAGAGTGAGGGACACAGAGAGAGTTAGGTACACCGAGAGTGAGCGACACAGCGAGAGCGAGGGACACAGAGAGAGGGAGGGACACAGAGAGAGCGAGGGACACACAGAGCGAGGGACACAGAGAGAGCAAGAGGAACAGAGAGAGTGAGCTACTCAGGGAGAGCGAGGGACACAGAGAGAGTGAGGGACACAGAGAGAGCGAGGGACACAGAGAGCGCGAGGGACACAGCGAGAGCGAGGGACACACAGAAAGGGAGGGACACACAGAAAGGGAGGGACACAGACAGAGCGAGGGTCACAGACCGAGCTACACAGAGAGCGCGAGGGACACAGAGAGAGCGAGGGACACAGAGAGTGTGGGACACAGAGAGCGAGAGACACAGAGAGTGAGGGACACAGAGAGTGAGGGACACAGAGAGTGAGGGACACAGAGAGTGAGGGACACAGAGAGTGTGGGATACAGAGAGCGAGGGACACAGAGAGCGAGTAGCACAGAGCATGAGGGACACAAAGAGTGAGGGACACAGAGAGCGAGGGACACAAAGGGCAAGGGACACAGGGAGTGTGGGACACAGAGAGTGTGGGACACAGAGAGCGAGGGACACAGAGAGCAGAGAGAGAGCGAGGGACACAGAGAGCCAGGGACACAGAGGGAGCGAGGGACACACAGAAAGGGAGGGACACAGACAGAGCGAGGGTCACAGACCGAGCCACACAGAGAGCGCGAGGGACACAGAGAGAACGAGGGACACAAAGAGCGAGGGACACAGAGCACGAGGGACACAGAGAGCGAGGGACACAGAGAGTGTGGGACACAGAGAGCGAGGGACACAGAGAGTGAGGGAAACAGAGAGTGAGGGAAACACAGAGCGAGGGACACAGAGAGTGTGGGACACAGAGAGCGAGGGACACAGAGAGCGAGTAGCACAGAGCATGAGGGACACAGAGAGTGAGGGGCACAGAGAGCGAGGGACACACAGAGAGCGAGGGACACACAGAGAGCGAGGGACACAGAGAGAGCGAGGGACACACAGAGAGCGAGTGACACAGAGAGAGCGAGGGGCAGAGAGAGAGCGAGGGACACAGAGAGCCAGGGACACAGAGAGAGCGAGGGACACACAGCGAGCGAGGGACACAGAGAGAGCGAGGGGCAGAGAGAGAGCGAGGGACACAGAGAGCGAGGGACACAGAGAGCCAGGGACACAGAGAGAGCGAGGGACACACAGCGAGCGAGGGACACAGAGAGAGCGAGGGGCAGAGAGAGAGCGAGGGACACAGAGAGGGAGGGACACAGAGAGAGCGAGGGACACAGAGAGCGAGGGACACAGAGAGCGAAGGACACAGAGAGCACGAGTGACACAGAGAGCGCGAGGGACACAGAGAGCGCGAGCGACACAGACACCGGGAGGGACACAGAGACCGCGAGGGACAGAGAGAGAGTGGGGGACACAGAGAGAGCGAGGGTCACAGAGAGCAAGGGACACAGAGCGAGGGACACTTAGAGAGTGAAGGATACAGAGAGTGAGGGACACACTGAGAGAGTGTGGGACACAGAGAGCGAGTGACACAGAGGCGCGAGGGGCACAGAGAGCGCGAGGGACACAGAGAGCGAGGGACACAGAGAGTGTGGAACACAGTGAGTGAGGGACACAGAGAGAGCGAGGGACACAGAGAGATAGCGAGAGACACAGAGAGCGAGGGACACCGAGAGCGAGGGACACACAGAGAGAGCGAGGGGCACAGACAGAGCAAGGGACACAGAGAGGGCGAGGGACATAGAGAGCGAGGGACGCACAGAGAGAACGAGGGACACAGAGAGCGAGGGACACAGAGAGCGAGGGAAACACAGAGAGAGTGAGGGACACAGAGAGTGAGGTACACAGAGAGCGAGGGAAACAGAGAGAGCGAGGGACACAGAGAGCGAGGGACACACAGAGAGACTGAGGGACACAGAGAGTGTGGAACACAGAGAGCGAGGGACACAGAGAGAGCGAGGGACACAGAGAGAGCGAGGGACACAGAGAGAGTGAGGGACACAGAGAGAGTGAGGGACATAGAGCGAGGGACACAGACAGAGCGAGGGACACAGACAGAGCGAGGGACACAGAGAGAGCGAGGGACACACAGAAAGGGAGGGACACAGAGAGAGTGAGGGACACAGAGAGCGCGAGTGACACAGAGAGAGCGAGGACACAGAGAGCGAGGGACACAGAGAGCGAGGGACACAGAGAGCGAGGGACACACAGAGATAGCGAGGGACACAGAGTGAGGGACACACAGAGAGAGTGAGGGACACAGAGAATGTGGAACACAGAGAGAGCGAGGGACACAGAGAGAGCGAGGGACACAGAGAGAGTGAGGGACACAGAGAGAGTGGGGGACACAGAGAGAGTGAGGGACACAAGGAGAGCGAGGGACACAGAGAGAGCGAATGACACAGAGAGCGACGGACACAGAGAGCAAGGGACACAGAGAGTGAGGGACACAGAGAGAGTGAGGGACCCAGAGGGAGCAAGGGACCCAGAGAGAGCGAGGGACTCAGAGAGCGCGAGGGACACAGAGAGTGAGGGACACAGAGAGAGTGAGGGGCACAGAGAGTGAGGGACACAGAGAGCGAGGGACACACAGAGAGAGCGAGAGACACAGAGAGTGAGGGACACAGAGAGAGCGAGGGTCACAGAGAGCAAGGGACACAGAGAGTGAGGGACACTTAGAGAGTGAAGGATACAGAGAGTGAGGGATACACTGAGAGAGTGTGGGACACAGAGAGCGAGTGACACAGAGAGCGCGAGGGGCACAGAGAGCGCGAGGGACACAGAGAGCGAGGGACACAGAGAGCGAGCGACACAGAGAGAGCGAGGGACACAGAGAGAGAGCGAGGGACACAGAGAGCGAGGGACACACAGAGAGAGCGAGGGACACAGACAGAGCAAGGGACACAGAGAGAGTGAGGGACACAGAGAGTGAGGAACACAGAGAGAGTGAGGGACACAGAGAGCGAGGGACACACAGAGAGAGCAAGGGAAACAGAGAGAGCGAGGGACACAGAGAGAGTGAGGAACACAGAGAGCGAGGGAAACAGAGAGAGCGAGGGACACAGAGATGAGGGACACACAGAGAGAGTGAGGGACACAGAGAGTGTGGAACACAGAGAGCGAGGGACACAGAGAGAGCGAGGGACACAAAGAGAGCGAGGGACACAGAGAGAGTGAGGGACACAGAGAGAGTGGGGGACACAGAGCGAGGGACACAGACAGAGCGAGGGTCACAGAGAGCAAGGGACACAGAGAGTGAGGGACACAGAGAGTGAGGGACACAGAGAGAGTGAGGGACCCAGAGGGAGCGAGGGACCCAGAGAGAGCGAGGGACGCAGAGAGCGCGAGGGACACAGAGAGAGTGAGGAACACAGAGAGCGAGGGTCACACAGAGAGAGTGAGGGACACAGAGAGAGTGAGGAACACAGAGAGCGAGGGAAACAGAGAGAACGAGGGACACAGAGAGCGAGGGACACACAGAGAGAGTGAGGGACACAGAGAGTGTGGAACACAGAGAGCGAGGGACACAGAGAGAGCGAGGGACACAAAGAGAGCGAGGGACACAGAGAGAGTGAGGGACACAGAGAGAGTGGGGGACACAGAGCGAGGGACACAGACAGAGCGAGGGTCACAGAGAGCAAGGGACACAGAGAGTGAGGGACACAGAGAGTGAGGGACACAGAGAGAGTGAGGGACCCAGAGGGAGCGAGGGACCCAGAGAGAGCGAGGGACGCAGAGAGCGCGAGGGACACAGAGAGTGAGGGACACAGAGAGAGTGAGGGGCACAGAGAGCAAGGGACACACAGAGAGAGCGAGAGACACAGAGAGTGAGGGACACAGAGAGTGAGGGACACAGAGAGAGCGAGGGTCACAGAGAGCAAGTGACACAGAGAGTGAGGGACACTTAGAGAGTGAAGGATACAGAGAGTGAGGGACACACTGAGAGAGTGTGGTACACAGAGAGCGAGTGACACAGAGAGAGCGAGGGACACAGAGAGAGTGAGGGACACAGAGAGAGTGAGAGACACAGAGAGCGAGGGACACAGAGAGCGAGGGACACACAGAGAGAGTGTGGGACACAGAGAGAGTGAGAGACACAGAGAGACTGAGGGACACAAGGAGAGCGAGGAACACAGACAGAGCGAATGACACAGAGAGCGAGGGACACAGAGAGCAAGGGACACAGAGAGTGAGGGACACAGAGAGTGAGGGACCCAGAGAGCGAGGGACACAGAGAGCGAGGGACACAGAGAGCGAGGGACACAGAGAGAGTGAGCGACTCAGGGAGAGCGAGGGACAGAGAGAGAGTGAGGGACACAGAGAGCGAGGGACACAGAGAGCGAGGGACACAGAGAGTGAGGGACACTTAGAGAGTGAAGGATACAGAGAGTGAGGGACACACTGAGAGAGTGTGGGACACAGAGAGCGAGTGACACAGTGAGCGCGAGGGGCACAGAGAGCGCGAGGGACACAGAGAGCGAGGGACACACAGAGAGAGCGAGGGACACAGACAGAGCAAGGGACACAGAGAGAGTGAGGGACACAGAGAGTGAGGAACACAGAGAGAGTGAGGGACACAGAGAGCGAGGGACACACAGAGAGAGTGAGGGACACAGAGAGCGAGGGAAACAGAGAGAGCGAGGGACACAGAGAGAGTGAGGAACACAGAGAGCGAGGGAAACAGAGAGAGCGAGGGACACAGAGAGCGAGGGACACAGAGAGAGTGAGGAACACAGAGAGCGAGGGACACAGAGAGCGAGGGACACAGAGAGCGAGGGACACAGAGAGAGTGAGGGACACAGAGAGCGAGGGAAACAGAGAGAGCGAGGGACACAGAGAGAGTGAGGAACACAGAGAGCGAGGGAAACAGAGAGAGTGAGGGACACACAGAGTGTGGAACACAGAGAGCGAGGGACACAGAGAGAGCGAGGGACACAGAGAGAGCGAGGGACACAGAGAGAGTGAGGGACACAGAGAGAGTGGGGGACACAGAGCGAGGGACACAGACAGAGCGAGGGTCACAGAGAGCAAGGGACACAGAGAGTGAGGGACACAGAGAGTGAGGCACACAGAGAGAGTGAGGGACCCAGAGGTTGCGAGGGACCCAGAGAGAGCGAGGGACGCAAAGAGCGCGAGGGACACAGAGAGTGAGGGACACAGAGAGAGTGAGGGGCACAGAGAGCAAGGGACACACAGAGAGAGCGAGAGACACAGAGAGCGAGGGACACAGAGAGTGAGGGACACAGAGAGAGTGGATGACACAGAGAGCGAGGGTCACAGAGAGCAAGGGACACAGAGAGTGAGGGACACTTAGAGAGTGAAGGATACAGAGAGTGAGGGACACACTGAGAGAGTGTGGGACACAGAGAGCGAGTGACACAGAGAGCGCGAGGGGCACAGAGAGCGCGAGGGACACAGAGAGAGAGCGAGGGACACAGAGAGAGAGCGAGGGACACAGAGAGCGACGGACACACAGAGAGAGCGAGGGACACAGACAGAGCAAGGGACACAGAGAGCGAGGGACACAGAGAGCGAGGGAAACACAGAGAGAGTGAGGGACACAGAGAGTGAGGAACACAGAGAGCGAGGGAAACAGAGAGAGCGAGGGACACAGAGAGCGAGGGACACACAGAGAGAGTGAGGGACACAGAGAATGTGGAACACTGGGAGAGCGAGGGACACAGAGAGAGAGCGAGGGACACAGAGAGAGCGAGGGACACAGAGAGAGCGAGGGACACAGAGAGAGTGAGGGACACAGAGAGAGTGGGGGACACAGAGCGAGGGACACAGACAGAGCGAGGGACACAGACAGAGCGAGGGACACAGAGAGAGCGAGGGACACACAGAAAGGGAGGGACACAGAGAGAGTGAGGGACACAGAGAGCGCGAGTGACACAGAGAGAGCGAGGACACAGAGAGCGAGGGACACAGAGAGCGAGGGACACACAGAGAGAGTGAGGGACACAGAGAATGTGGAACACAGAGAGAGCGAGGGACACAGAGAGTGTGGGACACAGAGAGCGAGAGACACAGAGAGTGAGGGACACAGAGAGCGAGGGACACAAAGGGCAAGGGACACAGAGAGCAGAGAGAGAGCGAGGGACACAGAGAGCCAGGGACACAGAGGGAGCGAGGGACACACAGAAAGGGAGGGACACAAACATAGCGAGGGTCACAGACCGAGCTACACAGAGAGCGCGAGGGACACAGAGAGCGAGGGACACAGAGAGTGAGGGAAACAGAGAGTGAGGGAAACACAGAGCGAGGGACACAGAGAGTGTGGGACACAGAGAGCGAGGGACACAGAGAGCGAGTAGCACAGAGCATGAGGGACACAAAGAGTGAGGGACACAGAGAGCGAGGGACACACGGAGAGAGCGAGGGACACAGAGAGTGAGGGACACAGAGAGAGTGAGGGACACAGAGAGCGAGGGTCACAGAGAGCAAGGGACACAGAGAGTGAGGGACACAGAGAGCGAGGGACACAGAGAGCGAGGGACACAGAGAGTGTGGAACACAGTGAGTGAGGGACACAGAGAGAGCGAGGGACACAGAGAGAGAGCGAGGGACACAGAGAGAGAGCGAGGGACACAGAGAGCGAGGGAGACAGAGTGCGAGGGACACAGAGAGAGAGCGAGGGACACAGTGAGAGAGCGAGGGACACACAGAGAGAGCGAGGGACACAGACAGAGCAAGGGACACAGAGAGAGTGAGGGACACAGAGAGTGAGGAACACAGAGAGCGAGGGAAACAGAGAGCGAGGGACACAGAGAGCGAGGGACACACAGAGAGAGTGAGGGACACAGAGAGTGTGGAACACAGAGAGCGAGGGACACAGAGAGAGTGAGGGACACAGAGAGAGCGAGGGACACAGAGAGAGTGAGGGACACAGAGAGAGTGGGGGACACAGAGCGAGGGACACAGACAGAGCGAGGGTCACAGAGAGCAAGGGACACAGAGAGTGAGGGACACAGAGAGTGAGGGACACAGAGAGAGTGAGGGACCCAGAGGGAGCGAGGGACCCAGAGAGAGCGAGGGACGCAGAGAGCGCGAGGGACACAGAGAGCGAGGGACACAGAGAGAGAGCGAGGGACACAGAGAGAGAGCGAGGGACACAGAGAGCGAGGGACACACAGAGAGAGCGAGGGACACAGACAGAGCAAGGGACACAGAGAGAGTGAGGGACACAGAGAGTGAGGAACACAGAGAGCGAGGGAAACAGAGAGAGCGAGGGACACAGAGAGCGAGGGACACACAGAGAGAGTGAGGGACACAGAGAGAGTGAGGGACACAGAGCGAGGGACACAGACAGAGCGAGGGACACAGACAGAGCGAGGGACACACAGAAAGGGAGGGACACAGAGAGAGTGAGGGACACAGAGAGCGCGAGTGACACAGAGAGAGCGAGGACACAGAGAGCGAGGGACACAGAGAGCGAGGGACACACAGAGAGAGTGAGGGACACAGAGAATGTGGAACACAGAGAGAGCGAGGGACACAGAGAGTGTGGGACACAGAGAGCGAGAGACACAGAGAGTGAGGGAAACAGAGAGTGAGGGACACAGAGAGTGAGGGACACACAGAGCGAGGGACACAGAGAGTGTGGGATACAGAGAGCGAGGGACACAGAGAGCGAGTAGCACAGAGCATGAGGGACACAAAGAGTGAGGGACACAGAGAGCGAGGGACACAAAGGGCAAGGGACACAGAGAGCAGAGAGAGAGCGAGGGACACAGAGAGCCAGGGACACAGAGAGATAGCGAGGGACACAGAGAGCGAGGGACACACAGAGAGAGCGAGGGGCACAGACAGAGCAAGGGACACAGAGAGAGCGAGGGACATAGAGAGCGAGGGACGCACAGAGAGAACGAGGGACACAGAGAGCGAGGGACACAGAGAGCGAGGGAAACACAGAGAGAGTGAGGGACACAGAGAGTGAGGTACACAGAGAGCGAGGGAAACAGAGAGAGCGAGGGACACAGAGAGCGAGGGACACACAGAGAGACTGAGGGACACAGAGAGTGTGGAACACAGAGAGCGAGGGACACAGAGAGAGCGAGGGACACAGAGAGAGCGAGGGACACAGAGAGAGTGAGGGACACAGAGCGAGGGACACAGACAGAGCGAGGGACACAGAGAGAGCGAGGGACACACAGAAAGGGAGGGACACAGAGAGAGTGAGGGACACAGAGAGCGCGAGTGACACAGAGAGAGCGAGGACACAGAGAGCGAGGGACATAGAGAGCGAGGGACACAGAGAGCGAGGGACACACAGAGATAGCGAGGGACACAGAGAGTGAGGGACACACAGAGAGAGTGTGGGACACAGAGAGTGAGGGACACACAGAGAGAGTGTGGGACACAGAGAGAGTGAGTGACACAGAGAGAGAGTGTTGGACACAAAGAGTGAGGGACACAGACAGAGCAATGGACACAGAGAGAGCGAGGGACACAGAGAGCGAGGGACACACAGAGAGAGTGAGGGACACAGAGAGAGCGAGGGACACACAGAGTGTGGGACACAGAGAGAGTGAGAGACACAGAGAGACTGAGGGACACAAGGAGAGCGAGGAACACAGAGAGAGCGAATGACACAGAGAGAGCGAGGGACACAGAGAGCAAGGGACACAGAGAGTGAGGGACACAGAGAGTGAGGGACACACAGAGCAAGGGACACAGAGAGTGAGGGACACAGAGAGAGTGAGGGACCCAGAGGGAGCGAGGGACCCAGAGAGAGCGAATGACACAGAGAGCGAGGGACACAGAGAGCAAGGGACACAGAGAGTGAGGGACACAGAGAGTGAGGGACACACAGAGCAAGGGACACAGAGAGTGAGGGACACAGAGAGAGTGAGGGACCCAGAGGGAGCGAGGGACCCAGAGAGAGCGAGGGACGCAGAGAGCGCGAGGGACACAGAGAGTGAGGGACACAGAGAGAGTGAGGGGCACAGAGAGTGAGGGACACAGAGAGCGAGGGACACACAGAGAGAGCGAGAGACACAGAGAGTGAGGGACACAGAGAGAGTGAGGGACACAGAGAGCGAGGGTCACAGAGAGCAAGGGACACAGAGAGTGAGGGACACAGAGAGCGAGGGACACAGAGAGCGAGGGACACAGAGAGTGTGGAACACAGTGAGTGAGGGACACAGAGAGAGCGAGGGACACAGAGAGAGAGCGAGGGACACAGAGAGAGAGCGAGGGACACAGAGAGCGAGGGAGACAGAGTGCGAGGGACACAGAGAGAGAGCGAGGGACACAGTGAGAGAGCGAGGGACACACAGAGAGAGCGAGGGACACAGACAGAGCAAGGGACACAGAGAGAGTGAGGGACACAGAGAGTGAGGAACACAGAGAGCGAGGGAAACAGAGAGCGAGGGACACAGAGAGCGAGGGACACACAGAGAGAGTGAGGGACACAGAGAGTGTGGAACACAGAGAGCGAGGGACACAGAGAGAGTGAGGGACACAGAGAGAGCGAGGGACACAGAGAGAGTGAGGGACACAGAGAGAGTGGGGGACACAGAGCGAGGGACACAGACAGAGCGAGGGTCACAGAGAGCAAGGGACACAGAGAGTGAGGGACACAGAGAGTGAGGGACACAGAGAGAGTGAGGGACCCAGAGGGAGCGAGGGACCCAGAGAGAGCGAGGGACGCAGAGAGCGCGAGGGACACAGAGAGCGAGGGACACAGAGAGAGAGCGAGGGACACAGAGAGAGAGCGAGGGACACAGAGAGCGAGGGACACACAGAGAGAGCGAGGGACACAGACAGAGCAAGGGACACAGAGAGAGTGAGGGACACAGAGAGTGAGGAACACAGAGAGCGAGGGAAACAGAGAGAGCGAGGGACACAGAGAGCGAGGGACACACAGAGAGAGTGAGGGACACAGAGAGAGTGAGGGACACAGAGCGAGGGACACAGACAGAGCGAGGGACACAGACAGAGCGAGGGACACACAGAAAGGGAGGGACACAGAGAGAGTGAGGGACACAGAGAGCGCGAGTGACACAGAGAGAGCGAGGACACAGAGAGCGAGGGACACAGAGAGCGAGGGACACACAGAGAGAGTGAGGGACACAGAGAATGTGGAACACAGAGAGAGCGAGGGACACAGAGAGCGAGGGACACACAGAGAGAGTGAGGGACACAGAGAATGTGGAACACAGAGAGTGAGGGACACAGAGAGTGTGGGACACAGAGAGCGAGAGACACAGAGAGTGAGGGACACAGAGAGTGAGGGACACAGAGAGTGAGGGACACACAGAGCGAGGGACACAGAGAGTGTGGGATACAGAGAGCGAGGGACACAGAGAGCGAGTAGCACAGAGCATGAGGGACACAAAGAGTGAGGGACACAGAGAGCGAGGGACACAAAGGGCAAGGGACACAGAGAGCAGAGAGAGAGCGAGGGACACAGAGAGCCAGGGACACAGAGGGAGCGAGGGACACACAGAAAGGGAGGGACACAAACATAGCGAGGGTCACAGACCGAGCTACACAGAGAGCGCGAGGGACACAGAGAGCGAGGGACACAGAGAGTGAGGGAAACAGAGAGTGAGGGAAACACAGAGCGAGGGACACAGAGAGTGTGGGACACAGAGAGCGAGGGACACAGAGAGCGAGTAGCACAGAGCATGAGGGACACAAAGAGTGAGGGACACAGAGAGCGAGGGACACACGGAGAGAGCGAGGGACACAGAGAGTGTGGGACACAGAGAGAGTGAGGGACACAGAGAGTGTGGGACACAGAGAGCGAGGGACACAGAGCGAGGGACACAGAGGGTGAGGGGCACAGAGAGCGAGGGACACAGAGAGAGCGAGGGACACACAGAGAGCGAGGGACACAGAGAGAGCGAGGGACACACAGAGAGCGAGGGACACAGAGAGAGCGAGGGACAGAGAGAGAGCGAGGGACACAGAGAGCCAGGGACACAGAGAGAGCGAGGGACACACAGCGAGCGAGGGACACAGAGAGAGCGAGGGGCAGAGAGAGAGCGAGGGACACAGAGAGGGAGGGACACAGAGAGAGCGAGGGACACAGAGAGCGAGGGACACAGAGAGCGAAGGACACAGAGAGCACGAGTGACACAGAGAGCGCGAGGGACACAGAGAGCGCGAGCGACACAGACACCGAGAGGGACACAGAGAGCGAGGGACAGAGAGAGAGTGGGGGACACAGAGAGCAAGGGACACACAGAGAGAGCGAGGGACACAGAGAGCGAGGGACACACAGAGAGAGCGAGGACACAGAGAGTGAGGGACACAGAGAGCGAGGGACACACAGAGAGAGCAAGGGACACAGAGAGTGAGGGACACACAGAGAGAGTGTGGGACACAGAGAGAGTGAGTGACAGAGAGAGAGAGTGTGGGACACAGAGAGTGAGGGACACACTGAGAGAGTGTGGGACACAGAGAGCGAGGGACACAGAGAGCGAGGGACACACAGAGAGAGCGAGGGACACACAGAGAGAGTGTGGGACACAGAGAGAGTGAGAGACACAGAGAGTGAGGGACACAGAGAGTGAGGGACACAGAGAGCGAGGGACACACAGAGAGAGCGAGGGACACAGAGAGCGAGGGACACAGAGAGCGAGGGACACACAGAGAGAGCGAGGGACACACAGAGAGAGTGTGGGACACAGAGAGTGAGAGACACAGAGAGTGAGAGACACAGAGAGTGAGGGACACAGAGAGACTGAGGGACACAAGGAGAGCGAGGGACACAGAGAGAGCGAGGGACACAGAGAGAGCGAGGGACACAGAGAGCGAGGGACACAGAGAGAGTGAGGGACACAGAGAGAGCGAGGGACACAGAGAGAGCGAGGGACACAGAGAGTGAGAGACACAGAGAGAGCGAGGGACACACAGAGAGAGTGTGGGACACAGAGAGAGTGAGAGACACAGAGAGACTGAGGGACACAAGGAGAGCGAGGAACACAGAGAGAGCGAATGACACAGAGAGCGAGGGACACAGAGAGCAAGGGACACAGAGAGCGCGGGACACAGAGAGAGTGAGGGACACAGAGAGAGCGAATGACACAGAGAGCGAGGGACACAGAGAGCAAGGGACACTGAGAGCGAGGGACACAGAGAGCGAGGGACACAGAGAGCGAGGGACACACAGAGAGTGAGGGACCCAGAGGGAGCGAGGGACACAGAGAGAGCGAGGGACGCAGAGAGCGCGAGGGACACAGAGAGTGAGGGACACAGAGAGAGTGAGGGGCACAGAGAGTGAGGGACACAGAGAGCGAGGAACACAGAGAGAGCGAATGACACAGAGAGCGAGGGACACAGAGAGCAAGGGACACTGAGAGCGAGGGACACAGAGAGCGAGGGACACAGAGAGCGAGGGACACACAGAGAGTGAGGGACCCAGAGGGAGCGAGGGACACAGAGAGAGCGAGGGACGCAGAGAGCGCGAGGGACACAGAGAGTGAGGGACACAGAGAGAGTGAGGGGCACAGAGAGTGAGGGACACAGAGAGAGTGAGGGACCCAGAGGGAGCGAGGGACCCAGAGAGAGCGAGGGACGCAGAGAGCGCGAGGGACACAGAGAGAGCGAATGACACAGAGAGCGAGAGACACAGAGAGCAAGGGACACAGAGAGTGAGGGACACAGAGAGAGTGAGGGACCCAGAGGGAGCGAGGGACCCAGAGAGAGCGAGGGACGCAGAGAGCGCGAGGGACACAGAGAGTGAGGGACACAGAGAGAGTGAGGGGCACAGAGAGTGAGGGACACAGAGAGCGAGGGACACACAGAGAGAGCGAGAGACACAGAGAGTGAGGGACACAGAGAGAGTGAGGGACACAGAGAGCGAGGGTCACAGAGAGCAAGGGACACAGAGAGTGAGGGACACAGAGAGCGAGGGACACAGAGAGCGAGGGACACAGAGAGTGTGGAACACAGTGAGTGAGGGACACAGAGAGAGAGCGATGGACACAGAGAGAGAGCGAGGGACACAGAGAGCGAGGGACACAGAGAGAGAGCGAGGGACACAGTGAGAGAGCGAGGGACACACAGAGAGAGCGAGGGACACAGACAGAGCAAGGGACACAGAGAGAGTGAGGGACACAGAGAGTGAGGAACACAGAGAGCGAGGGAAACAGAGAGCGAGGGACACAGAGAGCGAGGGACACACAGAGAGAGTGAGGGACACAGAGAGTGTGGAACACAGAGAGCGAGGGACACAGAGAGAGTGAGGGACACAGAGAGAGCGAGGGACACAGAGAGAGTGAGGGACACAGAGAGAGTGGGGGACACAGAGCGAGGGACACAGACAGAGCGAGGGTCACAGAGAGCAAGGGACACAGAGAGTGAGGGACACAGAGAGTGAGGGACACAGAGAGAGTGAGGGACCCAGAGGGAGCGAGGGACCCAGAGAGAGCGAGGGACGCAGAGAGCGCGAGGGACACAGAGAGCGAGGGACACAGAGAGAGAGCGAGGGACACAGAGAGAGAGCGAGGGACACAGAGAGCGAGGGACACACAGAGAGAGCGAGGGACACAGACAGAGCAAGGGACACAGAGAGAGTGAGGGACACAGAGAGTGAGGAACACAGAGAGCGAGGGAAACAGAGAGAGCGAGGGACACAGAGAGCGAGGGACACAGAGAGAGAGTGAGGGACACAGAGAGAGTGAGAGACACAGAGAGACTGAGGGACACAAGGAGAGCGAGGAACACAGAGAGCGAGGGACACACAGAGAGAGTGTGGGACACAGAGAGAGTGTGGGACACAGAGAGAGTGTGGGACACACAGAGAGCGAGGGACACAGAGAGAGCGAGGGACACACAGAGAGAGTGAGGGACACAGAGAGCGAGAGACACAGAGAGTGAGGGACACACTGAGAGAGTGAGGGACACAGAGAGCGAGGGTCACAGAGAGCAAGGGACACAGAGAGCGAGGGACACTTAGAGAGTGAAGGATACAGAGAGTGAGGGACACACTGAGAGAGTGTGGTACACAGACAGCGAGTGACACAGAGAGCGTGAGGGACACAGAGAGCGAGGGACACACAGAGAGAGCGAGGGACACAGAGAGAGAGTGTGGTACACAGAGAGCGAGTGACACAGAGAGCGTGAGGGACACAGGGAGAGCGAGGGACACACAGAGAGAGCGAGGGACACACAGAGAGAGCGAGGGACACACAGAGAGAGTGAGGGACACAGAGAGCGAGTGACACAGAGAGCGCGAGGGGCACAGAGAGCGCGATGGACACAGAGAGCGAGGGACACAGAGAGAGAGCGAGGGACACAGAGAGAGAGCGAGGGACACAGAGAGCGAGGGACACACAGAGAGAGCGAGGGACACAGACAGAGCGAGGGTCACAGACCGAGCTACACAGAGAGCGCGAGGGACACAGAGAGAGCGAGGGACACAAAGAGCGAGAGACACAGAGCACGAGGGACACAGAGAGTGTGGGACACAGAGAGTGTGGGACACAGAGAGCAAGGGACACAGAGAGAGCGAGGGGCACAGAGAGTGTGGGACACAGAGAGCGCGAGGGGCACAGAGAGCGAGGGACACAGAGAGCGAGGGACACAGAGAGTGTGGAACACAGTGAGTGAGGGACACAGAGAGAGCGAGGGACACAGAGAGATAGCGAGGGACACAGAGAGCGAGGGACACACAGAGAGAGCGAGGGGCACAGTCAGAGCAAGGGACACAGAGAGAGCGAGGGACATAGAGAGCGAGGGACGCACAGAGAGAACGAGGGACACAGAGAGCGAGGGACACAGAGAGCGAGGGAAACACAGAGAGAGTGAGGGACACAGAGAGTGAGGTACACAGAGAGCGAGGGAAACAGAGAGAGCGAGGGACACAGAGAGCGAGGGAAACAGAGAGAGCAAGGGACACAGAGAGAGTGAGGTACACAGAGAGAGTGAGGGACACAGAGAGAGTGGGGGACACAGAGAGAGTGGGGGACACAGAGCGAGGGACACAGACAGAGCGAGGGTCACAGAGAGCAAGGGACACAGAGAGTGAGGGACACAGAGAGTGAGGGACACAGAGAGAGTGAGGGACACAGAGAGTGTGGAACACAGAGAGCGAGGGACACAGAGAGAGCGAGGGACACAGAGAGCGAGGGACACAGAGAGAGTGAGGGACACAGAGAGAGTGGGGGACACAGAGCGAGGGACACAGACAGAGCGAGGGTCACAGAGAGCGAGGGACACAGAGAGTGAGGGACACAGAGAGTGAGGGACACAGAGAGAGTGAGGGACCCAGAGGGAGCGAGGGACCCTGAGAGAGCGAGGGACGCAGAGAGCGCGAGGGACACAGAGAGTGAGGGACACAGAGAGAGTGAGGGACACAGAGAGTGAGGGACACAGAGAGCGAGGGACACAGAGAGTGAGGGACACAGAGAGTGAGGGACACAGAGAGAGTGAGGGACCCAGAGGGAGCGAGGGACCCAGAGAGAGCGAAGGACGCAGAGAGCGCGAGGGACACAGAGAGTGAGGGACACAGAGAGAGTGAGGGGCACAGAGAGTGAGGGACACAGAGAGCGAGGGACACACAGAGAGAGCGAGAGACACAGAGAGTGAGGGACACACTGAGAGAGTGTGGGACACAGAGAGCGAGGGACACAGAGAGCGCGAGGGACACAGAGAGCGAGGGACACACAGAGAGAGCGAGAGACACAGAGAGTGAGGGACACACTGAGAGAGTGAGGGACACAGAGAGCGAGGGTCACAGAGAGCAAGGGACACAGAGAGCGAGGGACACTTAGAGAGTGAAGGATACAGAGAGTGAGGGACACACTGAGAGAGTGTGGTACACAGACAGCGAGTGACACAGAGAGCGTGAGGGACACAGAGAGCGCGAGGGACACAGAGAGCGAGGGACACAGAGAGAGAGTGTGGTACACAGAGAGCGAGTGACACAGAGAGCGTGAGGGACACAGGGAGAGCGAGGGACACACAGAGAGAGCGAGGGACACACAGAGAGAGCGAGGGACACACAGAGAGAGTGAGGGACACAGAGAGCGAGTGACACAGAGAGCGCGAGGGGCACAGAGAGCGCGATGGACACAGAGAGCGAGGGACACAGAGAGAGAGCGAGGGACACAGAGAGAGAGCGAGGGACACAGAGAGCGAGGGACACACAGAGAGAGCGAGGGACACAGACAGAGCGAGGGTCACAGACCGAGCTACACAGAGAGCGCGAGGGACACAGAGAGAGCGAGGGACACAAAGAGCGAGAGACACAGAGCACGAGGGACACAGAGAGTGTGGGACACAGAGAGTGTGGGACACAGAGAGCAAGGGACACAGAGAGAGCGAGGGGCACAGAGAGTGTGGGACACAGAGAGCGCGAGGGGCACAGAGAGCGAGGGACACAGAGAGCGAGGGACACAGAGAGTGTGGAACACAGTGAGTGAGGGACACAGAGAGAGCGAGGGACACAGAGAGATAGCGAGGGACACAGAGAGCGAGGGACACACAGAGAGAGCGAGGGGCACAGTCAGAGCAAGGGACACAGAGAGAGCGAGGGACATAGAGAGCGAGGGACGCACAGAGAGAACGAGGGACACAGAGAGCGAGGGACACAGAGAGCGAGGGAAACACAGAGAGAGTGAGGGACACAGAGAGTGAGGTACACAGAGAGCGAGGGAAACAGAGAGAGCGAGGGACACAGAGAGCGAGGGAAACAGAGAGAGCGAGGGACACAGAGAGCGAGGGACACACAGAGAGACTGAGGGACACAGAGAGTGTGGAACACAGAGAGCGAGGGACACAGAGAGAGCGAGGGACACAGAGAGAGCGAGGGACACAGAGAGAGTGAGGGACACAGAGAGAGTGAGGGACACAGAGCGAGGGACACAGACAGAGCGAGGGACACAGACAGAGCGAGGGACACAGAGAGAGCGAGGGACACACAGAAAGGGAGGGACACAGAGAGAGTGAGGGACACAGAGAGCGCGAGTGACACAGAGAGAGCGAGGACACAGAGAGCGAGGGACACAGAGAGCGAGGGACACACAGAGAGAGTGTGGGACACAGAGAGAGTGAGTGACACAGAGAGAGAGTGTTGGACACAGAGAGTGAGGGACACACAGACAGAGCCATGGACACAGAGAGAGCGAGGGACACAGAGAGCGAGGGACACACAGAGAGAGCGAGGGACACAGAGAGCGAGGGACACACAGAGAGAGCGAGGGACATAGAGAGAGCGAGGGACACAGAGAGTGAGGGACACAGAGAGTGAGGGACAGAGAGAGCGAGGGACACACAGAGAGAGTGTGGGACACAGAGAGAGTGTGGGACACACAGAGAGCGAGGGACACAGAGAGAGTGAGAGACACAGAGAGACTGAGGGACACAAGGAGAGCGAGGAACACAGAGAGAGCGAATGACACAGAGAGCGAGGGACACAGAGAGCAAGGGACACAGAGAGTGAGGGACACAGAGAGAGTGAGGGACCCAGAGGGAGCGAGGGACCCAGAGAGAGCGAGGGACGCAGAGAGCGCGAGGGACACAGAGAGTGAGGGACACAGAGAGAGTGAGGGACACAGAGAGTGAGGGACACAGAGAGCGAGGGACACACAGAGAGAGCGAGAGACACAGAGAGTGAGGGACACAGAGAGAGTGAGGGACACAGAGAGCGAGGGTCACAGAGAGCAAGGGACACAGAGAGCGAGGGACACTTAGAGAGTGAAGGATACAGAGAGTGAGGGACACACTGAGAGAGTGTGGGACACAGAGAGCGAGTGACACAGAGAGCGCGAGGCGCACAGAGAGCGCGAGGGACACAGAGAGCGAGGGACACAGAGAGAGAGCGAGGGACATAGAGAGAGAGCGAGGGACACAGAGAGCGAGGGACACACAGAGAGAGCGAGGGACACAGAGAGAGAACGAGGGACACAGAGAGCGAGGGACACACAGAGAGAGCGAGGGACACAGACAGAGCAAGGGACACAGAGAGAGTGAGGGACACAGAGAGTGAGGAACACAGAGAGCGAGGGAAACAGAGAGAGCGAGGGACACAGAGAGCGAGGGACACACAGAGAGAGTGAGGGACACAGAGAGTGTGGAACACAGAGAGCGAGGGACACAGAGAGAGCGAGGGACACAGAGAGAGCGAGGGAAACAGAGAGAGCGAGGGACACAGAGAGCGAGGGACACACAGAGAGAGTGAGGGACACAGAGAGTGTGGAACACAGAGAGCGAGGGACACAGAGAGAGCGAGGGACACAGAGAGAGTGAGGGACACAGAGAGTGAGGAACACAGAGAGCGAGGGAAACAGAGAGAGCGAGGGACACAGAGAGCGAGGGACACACAGAGAGAGTGAGGGACACAGAGAGTGTGGAACACAGAGAGCGAGGGACACAGAGAGAGCGAGGGACACAGAGAGAGTGAGGGACACAGAGAGTGAGGAACACAGAGAGCGAGGGAAACAGAGAGAGCGAGGGACACAGAGAGCGAGGGACACACAGAGAGAGTGAGGGACACAGAGAGTGTGGAACACAGAGAGTGAGGGACACAGAGAGAGCGAGGGACACAGAGAGAGCGAGGGACACAGAGAGAGTGAGGGACACAGAGAGAGTGGGGGACACAGAGCGAGGGACACAGAGAGAGCGAGGGTCACAGAGAGCAAGGGACACAGAGAGTGAGGGACACAGATAGTGAGGGACACAGAGAGAGTGAGGGACCCAGAGGGAGCGAGGGACCCAGAGAGAGCGAGGGACGCAGAGAGCGCGAGGGACACAGAGAGTGAGGGACACAGAGAGAGTGAGGGGCACAGAGAGTGAGGGACACAGAGAGCGAGGGACACACAGAGAGAGCGAGAGACACAGAGAGTGAGGGACACAGAGAGAGTGAGGGACACAGAGAGCGAGGGTCACAGAGAGCAAGGGACACAGAGAGTGAGGGACACTTAGAGAGTGAAGGATACAGAGAGTGAAGGACACACTGAGAGAGTGTGGGACACAGAGAGCGAGTGACACAGAGAGCGCGAGGGGCACAGAGAGCGCGAGGGACACAGAGAGCGAGGGACACAGAGAGCGAGGGACACAGAGAGAGAGCGAGGGACACAGAGAGCGAGGGACACACAGAGAGAGCGAGGGACACAGACAGAGCAAGGGACACAGAGAGAGTGAGGGACACAGAGAGTGAGGAACACAGAGAGCGAGGGAAACAGAGAGAGCGAGGGACACAGAGAGCGAGGGACACAGAGAGAGAGCGAGGGACACAGAGAGAGAGCGAGGGACACAGAGAGCGAGGGACACACAGAGAGAGCGAGGGACACAGAGAGTGAGGGACACACAGAGAGAGTGAGGGACACAGAAGGAGAGCGAGGGACACAGAGAGCGAGGGACACACAGAGAGAGCGAGGGACACAGACAGAGCAAGGGACACAGAGAGAGTGAGGGACACAGAGAGTGAGGAACACAGAGAGCGAGGGAAACAGAGAGAGCGAGGGACACAGAGAGCGAGGGACACACAGAGAGAGTGAGGGACACAGAGAATGTGGAACACAGAGAGAGCGAGGGACACAGAGAGAGTGAGGGACACAGAGAGAGTGGGGGACACAGAGCGAGGGACACAGACAGAGCGAGGGACACAGACAGAGCGAGGGACACAGAGAGAGCGAGGGACACACAGAAAGGGAGGGACACAGAGAGAGTGAGGGACACAGAGAGCGCGAGTGACACAGAGAGAGCGAGGACACAGAGAGCGAGGGACACACAGAGAGAGTGAGGGACACAGAGAGTGTGGAACACAGAGAGAGCGAGGGACACAGAGAGTGTGGGACACAGAGAGCGAGAGACACAGAGAGTGAGGGACACAGTGAGTGAGGGACACAGAGAGTGAGGGACACAGAGAGTGAGGGACACACAGAGCGAGCGACACAGAGAGTGTGGGATACAGAGAGCGTGGGACACAGAGAGCGAGTAGCACAGAGCATGAGGGATACAAAGAGTGAGGGACACAGAGAGCGAGGGACACAAAGGGCAAGGGACACAGAGAGTGTGCGACACAGAGAGTGTGGGACACAGAGAGCGAGGGACACAGAGAGCAGAGAGAGAGCGAGGGACACAGAGAGCCAGGGACACAGAGGGAGCGAGGGACACACAGAAAGGGAGGGACACAGACAGAGCGAGGGTCACAGACCGAGCTACACAGAGAGCGCGAGGGACACAGAGAGAGCGAGGGACACAAAGAGCGAGGGACACAGAGCACGAGGGACACAGAGAGCGAGGGACACAGAGAGTGTGGGACACAGAGAGCGAGGGACACACAGAGCGAGGGACACAGAGAGTGTGGGACACAGAGAGCGAGGGACACAGAGAGCGAGTAGCACAGAGCATGAGGGACACAAAGAGTGAGTGACACAGAGAGCGAGGGACACAAAGGGCAAGGGACACAGAGAGTGTGGGACACAGAGAGCGAGGGACACAGAGAGCGAGGGACACAGAGAGTGAGGGGCACAGAGAGCGAGGGACACAGAGGGAGCGAGGGACACACAGAAAGGGAGGGACACAGACAGAGCGAGGGTCACAGACCGAGCTACACAGAGAGCGCTAGGGACACAGAGAGAGCGAGGGACACAAAGAGCGAGGGACACAGAGCACGAGGGACACAGAGAGCGAGGGACACAGAGAGTGTGGGACACAGAGAGCGAGGGACACAGAGAGTGAGGGAAACAGAGAGTGAGGGAAACACAGAGCGAGGGACACAGAGAGTGTGGGACACAGAGAGCGAGGGACACAGAGAGCGAGTAGCACAGAGCATGAGGGACACAAAGAGTGAGGGACACAGAGAGCGAGGGACTCAAAGGGCAAGGGACACAGAGAGTGTGGGACACAGAGAGTGTGGGACACAGAGAGCGAGGGACACAGAGAGCGAGGGACACAGAGAGTGAGGGGCACAGAGAGCGAGGGACACAGAGAGAGCGAGGGACACACAGAGAGCTAGGGACACAGAGAGAGCGAGGGACACACAGAGAGCGAGGGACACAGAGAGAGCGAGGGGCAGAGAGAGAGCGAGGGACACAGAGAGACAGGGACACAGAGAGAGCGAGGGACACACAGCGAGCGAGGGACACAGAGAGAGCAAGGGACACAGAGAGCGAGGGACACAGAGAGCGAAGGACACAGAGAGCGAGGGACACAGAGAGAGCGAGGGACACAGAGAGCGAGGGACACACAGAGAGAGCAAGGGACACAGAGAGAGCGAGGGACACAGAGAGCGAGGGACACAGAGAGCGAAGGACACAGAGAGCACGAGTGACACAGAGAGAGCGAGGGACACAGAGAGCGCGAGCGACACAGACACCGGGAGGGACACAGAGACCGCGAGGGACAGAGAGAGTGTGGGGGACACAGAGAGAGCGAGGGTCACAGAGAGCAAGGGACACAGAGAGAGTGAGGGACACAGAGAGCGAGGGTCACAGAGAGCGAGGGACACAGAGAGCGAGGGACACTTAGAGAGTGAAGGATACAGAGAGTGAAGGACACACTGAGAGAGTGTGGGACACAGAGAGCGAGTGACACAGAGAGCGCGAGGGGCACAGAGAGCGAGGGACACTTAGAGAGTGAGGGACACAGAGAGCGAGGGACACAGAGAGCGAGTGACACAGAGAGCGCGAGGGACACAGAGAGCGCGAGGGACACAGAGAGCGAGGGACACAGAGAGTGAGGGACACAGAGAGTTAGGGACACACAGAGAGCGAGGGACACAGAGAGAGAGCGAGGGACACAGAGAGCGAGGGAAACAGAGAGAGCGAGGGACACAGAGAGAGCGAGGGACACAGCGAGAGCGAGGGACATAGAGAGCGACGGACGCACAGAGAGAACGAGGGACACAGAGAGCGAGGGACACAGAGAGCGAGGGAAACACAGAGAGAGTGAGGGACACAGAGAGTGAGGTACACAGAGAGCGAGGGAAACAGAGAGAGCGAGGGACACAGAGAGCGAGGGACACACAGAGAGAGTGAGGGACACAGAGAGAGCGAGGGACACAGAGAGAGTGAGGGACACAGAGAGAGCGAGGGACACAGAGAGAGCGAGGGACACAGAGAGAGTGAGGGACACAGAGAGAGCGAGGGACACAGACAGAGCGAGGGACACAGAGAGAGTGAGGGACACAGAGAGAGCGAGGGACACAGACAGAGCGAGGGCCACAGACAGAGCGAGGGACACAGACAGAGCGAGGGACACACAGAAAGGGAGGGACACAGAGAGAGTGAGGGACACAGAGAGCGCGAGTGACACAGAGAGAGCGAGGACACAGAGAGCGAGGGACACAGAGAGCGAGGGACACAGAGAGCGAGGGACACACAGAGATAGCGAGGGACACAGAGAGTGAGGGACACACAGAGAGAGTGTGGGACACAGAGAGAGTGAGTGACACAGAGAGAGAGTGTTGGACACAGAGAGTGAGGGACACACAGACAGAGCCATGGACACAGAGAGAGCGAGGGACACAGAGAGCGAGGGACACACAGAGAGAGCGAGGGACACAGAGAGAGCGAGAGACACACAGAGAGAGCGAGGGACACAGAGAGCGAGGGACACACAGAGAGAGTGTGGGACACAGAGAGAGTGAGAGACACAGAGAGACTGAGGGACACAAGGAGAGCGAGGAACACAGAGAGAGCGAATGACACAGAGAGCGAGGGACACAGAGAGCGAGGGACACAGAGAGAGTGAGGGACACAGAGAGAGCGAGGGACACAGACAGAGCGAGGGCCACAGACAGAGCGAGGGACACAGACAGAGCGAGGGACACACAGAAAGGGAGGGACACAGAGAGAGTGAGGGACACAGAGAGCGCGAGTGACACAGAGAGAGCGAGGACACAGAGAGCGAGGGACACAGAGAGCGAGGGACACAGAGAGCGAGGGACACACAGAGATAGCGAGGGACACAGAGAGTGAGGGACACACAGAGAGAGTGTGGGACACAGAGAGAGTGAGTGACACAGAGAGAGAGTGTTGGACACAGAGAGTGAGGGACACACAGACAGAGCCATGGACACAGAGAGAGCGAGGGACACAGAGAGCGAGGGACACACAGAGAGAGCGAGGGACACAGAGAGAGCGAGAGACACACAGAGAGAGCGAGGGACACAGAGAGCGAGGGACACACAGAGAGAGTGTGGGACACAGAGAGAGTGAGAGACACAGAGAGACTGAGGGACACAAGGAGAGCGAGGAACACAGAGAGAGCGAATGACACAGAGAGCGAGGGACACAGAGAGCGAGGGACACAGAGAGTGAGGGACACAGAGAGAGTGAGGGACCCAGAGGGAGCGAGGGACCCAGAGAGAGCGAGGGACGCAGAGAGCGCGAGGGACACAGAGAGTGAGGGACACAGAGAGAGTGAGGGGCACAGAGAGTGAGGGACACAGAGAGTGAGGGACACAGAGAGCGAGGGACACAGAGAGCGAGGGACACAGAGAGCAAGGGACACAGAGAGTGAGGGACACAGAGAGAGTGAGGGACCCAGAGGGAGCGAGGGACCCAGAGAGAGCGAGGGACGCAGAGAGTGAGGGACACAGAGAGTGAGGGACACAGAGAGAGTGAGGGACACAGAGAGAGTGAGGGACACAGAGAGTGAGGGACACAGAGAGTGAGGGACACAGAGAGAGTGAGGGACACAGAGAGTGAGGGACCCAGAGGGAGCGAGGGACCCAGAGAGAGCGAGGGACGCAGAGAGTGAGGGACACAGGGAGTGAGGGACACAGAGAGTGAGGGACACAGAGAGCGAGGGACACAGAGAGCAAGGGACACAGAGAGAGTGAGGGACCCAGAGGGAGCGAGGGACCCAGAGAGAGCGAGGGACGCAGAGAGTGAGGGGCACAGAGAGCGAGGGACACAGAGAGCAAGGGACACAGAGAGTGAGGGACACAGAGAGAGTGAGGGACCCAGAGAGAGTGAGGGACACAGAGAGTGAGGGACACAGAGAGAGCGAGGGACACAGAGCGAGGGACACAGAGAGCAAGGGACACAGAGAGTGAGGGACACAGAGAGAGTGAGGGACCCAGAGGGAGCGAGGGACACAAAGAGTGAGGGACACAGAGAGCGAGGGACACAGAGAGCAAGGGACACAGAGAGTGAGGGACACAGAGAGAGTGAGGGACCCAGAGGGAGCGAGGGACACAAAGAGTGAGGGACACAGAGAGCGAGGGACACAGGGAGCAAGGGACACAGAGAGTGAGGGACACAGAGAGAGTGAGGGACCCAGAGGGAGCGAGGGACACAGAGAGAGTGAGAGACACAGAGAGACTGAGGGACACACAGAGAGAGCGAGGGACACAGAGAGCGAGGGACACACAGAGAGAGTGTGGGACACAGAGAGAGTGAGAGACACAGAGAGACTGAGGGACCCAGAGGGAGCGAGGAACACAGAGAGAGCGAATGACACAGAGAGCGAGGGACACAGAGAGCGAGGGACACAGAGAGTGAGGGACACAGAGAGTGAGGGACACAGAGAGAGAGTGTGGGACACACAGAGATAGCGAGGGACACAGAGAGCGAGGGACCCAGAGAGAGCGAGGACACAGAGAGAGTGTGGGACACAGAGAGAGTGTGGGACACAGAGAGAGTGAGAGACACAGAGAGAGAGTGTGGGACACACAGAGATAGCGAGGGACACAGAGAGCGAGGGACCCAGAGAGAGCGAGGGACACAGAGAGCGAGGGAAACACAGAGAGCGAGGGACACAGAGAGCGAGGGACCCAGAGAGAGCGAGGGACACACAGAGAGAGTGTGGGACACAGAGAGAGTGAGAGACACAGAGAGACTGAGGGACACACAAGGAGAGCGAGGAACACAGAGAGCAAGGGACACAGAGAGTGAGGGACCCAGAGAGTGAGGGACACAGAGAGTGAGGGACACAGAGAGTGAGGGACACAGAGAGTGAGGGACCCAGAGAGTGAGGGACACAGAGAGTGAGGGACACAGAGAGTGAGGGACACAGAGAGAGCGAGGGACACAGAGAGTGAGGGACACAGAGAGTGAGGGACACAGAGAGAGCGAGGGACACAGAGAGTGAGGGACACAGAGAGTGAGGGACACAGAGAGAGCGAATGACACAGAGAGCGACGGACACAGAGAGCAAGGGACACAGAGAGTGAGGGACCCAGAGAGTGAGGGACACAGAGAGTGAGGGACACAGAGAGTGAGGGACACAGAGAGTGAGGGACCCAGAGAGTGAGGGACACAGAGAGTGAGGGACACAGAGAGTGAGGGACACAGAGAGAGCGAGGGACACAGAGAGTGAGGGACACAGAGAGTGAGGGACACAGAGAGAGCGAGGGACACAGAGAGCGAGGGACACAGAGAGTGAGGGACACAGAGAGAGTGAGGGACACAGAGAGACTGAGGGACACAGAGAGAGCGAGGGACACAGAGAGTGAGGGACCCAGAGAGTGAGGGACACAGAGAGTGAGGGACACAGAGAGTGAGGGACACAGAGAGAGCGAGGGACACAGAGAGCGAGGGACACAGAGAGTGAGGGACACAGAGAGAGTGAGGGACACAGAGAGACTGAGGGACACAAGGAGAGCGAGGAACACAGAGAGAGCGAATGACACAGAGAGTGAGGGACACAGGGAGAGTGAGGGACCCAGAGGGAGCGAGGGACCCAGAGAGAGCGAGGGACGCAGAGAGCGCGAGGGACACAGAGAGCGAGTGACACAGAGAGCGCGAGGGGCACAGAGAGCGCGAGGGACACAGAGAGCGAGGGATACAGAGAGAGAGCGAGGGACACAGAGAGAGAGCGAGGGACACAGAGAGAGAGCGAGGGACCCAGAGAGCGAGGGACACAGAGAGCGAGGGACACAGAGAGCGAGGGACACAGAGAGCGAGGGACACAGAGAGCAAGGGACACAGAGAGCGAGGGACACAGAGAGCAAGGGACACAGAGAGCAAGGGACACAGAGAGTGAGGGACACAGGGAGAGTGAGGGACCCAGAGGGAGCGAGGGACCCAGAGAGAGCGAGGGACGCAGAGAGCGCGAGGGACACAGAGAGCGAGTGACACAGAGAGCGCGAGGGGCACAGAGAGCGCGAGGGACACAGAGAGCGAGGGATACAGAGAGAGAGCGAGGGACACAGAGAGAGAGCGAGGGACACAGAGAGCGAGGGACACAGAGAGAGAGCGAGGGACACAGACAGAGCAAGGGACACAGAGAGAGTGAGGGACACAGAGAGTGAGGAACACAGAGAGCGAGGGAAACAGAGAGAGCAAGGGACACAGAGTGCGAGGGACACACAGAGAGAGTGAGGGACACAGAGAGTGTGGAACACAGAGAGCGAGGGACACATAGAGAGCGAGGGACAGAGAGAGAGCGAGGGACACAGAGAGAGCGAGGGACACAGAGAGAGTGAGGGACACAGAGAGAGTGGGGGACACAGAGCGAGGGACACAGACAGAGCGAGGGTCACAGAGAGCAAGGGACACAGAGAGTGAGGGACACAGAGAGTGAGGGACACAGAGAGAGTGAGGGACCCAGAGGGAGCGAGGGACCCAGAGAGAGCGAGGGACGCAGAGAGCGCGAGGGACACAGAGAGTGAGGGACACAGAGAGAGTGAGGGACACAGAGAGCGAGTGACACAGAGAGCGCGAGGGGCACAGAGAGCGCGAGGGACACAGAGAGCGAGGGATACAGAGAGAGAGCGAGGGACACAGAGAGAGAGCGAGGGACACAGAGAGAGAGCGAGGGACCCAGAGAGCGAGGGACACAGAGAGCGAGGGACACAGAGAGCGAGGGACACAGAGAGCGAGGGACACAGAGAGCAAGGGACACAGAGAGCGAGGGACACAGAGAGCAAGGGACACAGAGAGCAAGGGACACAGAGAGTGAGGGACACAGGGAGAGTGAGGGACCCAGAGGGAGCGAGGGACCCAGAGAGAGCGAGGGACGCAGAGAGCGCGAGGGACACAGAGAGCGAGTGACACAGAGAGCGCGAGGGGCACAGAGAGCGCGAGGGACACAGAGAGCGAGGGATACAGAGAGAGAGCGAGGGACACAGAGAGAGAGCGAGGGACACAGAGAGCGAGGGACACAGAGAGAGAGCGAGGGACACAGACAGAGCAAGGGACACAGAGAGAGTGAGGGACACAGAGAGTGAGGAACACAGAGAGCGAGGGAAACAGAGAGAGCAAGGGACACAGAGTGCGAGGGACACACAGAGAGAGTGAGGGACACAGAGAGTGTGGAACACAGAGAGCGAGGGACACATAGAGAGCGAGGGACAGAGAGAGAGCGAGGGACACAGAGAGAGCGAGGGACACAGAGAGAGTGAGGGACACAGAGAGAGTGGGGGACACAGAGCGAGGGACACAGACAGAGCGAGGGTCACAGAGAGCAAGGGACACAGAGAGTGAGGGACACAGAGAGTGAGGGACACAGAGAGAGTGAGGGACCCAGAGGGAGCGAGGGACCCAGAGAGAGCGAGGGACGCAGAGAGCGCGAGGGACACAGAGAGTGAGGGACACAGAGAGAGTGAGGGACACAGAGAGCGAGGGTCACAGAGAGCGAGGGACACAGAGAGCAAGGGACATAGAGAGTGAGGGACACTTAGAGAGTGAAGGATACAGAGAGTGAGGGACACAGAGAGTGAGGGACACAGAGAGTGAGGGGCACAGAGAGCGAGGGACACACAGAGAGAGCGAGAGACACAGAGAGTGAGGGACACAGAGAGTGTGAGGGACACAGAGAGCGAGGGTCACAGAGAGCGAGGGACACAGAGAGCAAGGGACACAGAGAGTGAGGGACACTTAGAGAGTGAAGGATACAGAGAGTGAGGGACACACTGAGAGAGTGTGGGACACAGAGAGCGAGTGACACAGAGAGCGCGAGGGACACAGAGAGCGCGAGGGACACAGAGAGCGCGAGGGACACAGAGAGCGAGGGACACAGAGAGAGAGCGAGGGACACAGAAAGAGAGCGAGGGACACAGAGAGCGAGGGACACACAGTGAGAGCGAGGGACACAGACAGAGCAAGGGACACAGAGAGAGTGAGGGACACAGAGAGTGAGGAACACAGAGAGCGAGGGAAACAGAGAGAGCGAGGGACACAGAGCGAGGGACACAGAGAGAGTGAGGGACACAGAGAGAGTGGGGGACACAGAGCGAGGGACACAGACAGAGCGAGGGACACAGACAGAGCGAGGGACACAGAGAGAGCGAGGGACACACAGAAAGGGAGGGACACAGAGAGAGTGAGGGACACAGAGAGCGCGAGTGACACAGAGAGAGCGAGGACACAGAGAGCGAGGGACACAGAGAGCGAGGGACACACAGAGATAGCGAGGTACACAGAGAGTGAGGGACACACAGAGAGAGTGTGGGACACAGAGAGAGTGAATGACACACAGAGAGTGTGGGACACAGAGAATGAGGGACACACAGACAGAGCCATGGACACAGAGAGAGCGAGGGACACAGAGAGCGAGGGACACAGAGAGAGTGTGGGACACAGAGAGAGTGAGGGACACAGAGAGAGTGTGGGACACAGAGAATGAGGGACACACAGACAGAGCCATGGACACAGAGAGAGCGAGGGACACACACAGAGCGAGGAACACAGAGAGAGCGAATGACACAGAGAGCGAGGGACACAGAGAGAGCGAGGGACACAGAGAGCGAGGGACACACAGAGAGAGTGTGGGACACAGAGAGAGTGAGAGACACAGAGAGAGTGAGGGACACAGAGAGTGAGGGACACAGAGAGCGAGGGACACAGAGAATGAGGGACACAGAGAGAGTGAGGGACCCAGAGGGAGCGAGGGACACAGAGAGAGCGAGGGACGCAGAGAGTGCGAGGGACACAGAGAGTGAGGGACACAGAGAGAGTGTGGGGCACAGAGAGTGAGGGACACAGAGAGAGTGAGGGGCACAGAGAGCGAGGGACACACAGAGAGAGCGAGAGACACAGAGAGTGAGGGACACAGAGAGTGTGAGGGACACAGAGAGCGAGGGTCACAGAGAGCGAGGGACACAGAGAGCAAGGGACACAGAGAGTGAGGGACACTTAGAGAGTGAATGATACAGAGAGTGAGGGACACACTGAGAGAGTGTGGGACACAGAGAGCGAGTGACACAGAGAGCGCGAGGGGCACAGAGAGCGCGAGGGACACAGAGAGCGAGGGACACAGAGAGCGAGGGACACAGAGAGAGAGCGAGGGACACAGAGAGCGAGGGACACACAGAGAGAGCGAGGGACACAGACAGAGCAAGGGACACAGAGAGAGTGAGGGACACAGAGAGTGAGGAACACAGAGAGCGAGGGAAACAGAGAGAGCGAGGGACACAGAGAGCGAGGGACACAGAGAGAGAGCGAGGGACACAGAGAGAGAGCGAGGGACACAGAGAGCGAGGGACACACAGAGAGAGCGAGGGACACAGAGAGCGAGGGTCACACAGAGAGAGTGAGGGACACAGAAGGAGAGCGAGGGACACAGAGAGCGAGGGACACACAGAGAGAGCGAGGGACACAGACAGAGCAAGGGACACAGAGAGAGTGAGGGACACAGAGAGTGAGGAACACAGAGAGCGAGGGAAACAGAGAGAGCGAGGGACACAGAGAGCGAGGGACACACAGAGAGAGTGAGGGACACAGAGAATGTGGAACACAGAGAGAGCGAGGGACACAGAGAGAGTGAGGGACACAGAGAGAGTGGGGGACACAGAGCGAGGGACACAGACAGAGCGAGGGACACAGACAGAGCGAGGGACACAGAGAGAGCGAGGGACACACAGAAAGGGAGGGACACAGAGAGAGTGAGGGACACAGAGAGCGCGAGTGACACAGAGAGAGCGAGGACACAGAGAGCGAGGGACACACAGAGAGAGTGAGGGACACAGAGAGTGTGGAACACAGAGAGAGCGAGGGACACAGAGAGTGTGGGACACAGAGAGCGAGAGACACAGAGAGTGAGGGACACAGAGAGTGAGGGACACAGAGAGTGAGGGACACACAGAGCGAGCGACACAGAGAGTGTGGGATACAGAGAGCGTGGGACACAGAGAGCGAGTAGCACAGAGCATGAGGGATACAAAGAGTGAGGGACACAGAGAGCGAGGGACACAAAGGGCAAGGGACACAGAGAGTGTGGGACACAGAGAGTGTGGGACACAGAGAGCGAGGGACACAGAGAGCAGAGAGAGAGCGAGGGACACAGAGAGCCAGGGACACAGAGGGAGCGAGGGACACACAGAAAGGGAGGGACACAGACAGAGCGAGGGTCACAGACCGAGCTACACAGAGAGCGCGAGGGACACAGAGAGAGCGAGGGACACAAAGAGCGAGGGACACAGAGAGTGAGGGACACAGAGAGCGAGGGACACAATGGGCAAGGGACACAGAGAGTGTGGGACACAGAGAGTGTGGGACACAGAGAGCGAGGGACACAGAGAGCAGAGAGAGAGCGAGGGACACAGAGAGCCAGGGACACAGAGGGAGCGAGGGACACACAGAAAGGGAGGGACACAGACAGAGCGAGGGTCACAGACCGAGCTACACAGAGAGCGCGAGGGACACAGAGAGAGCGAGGGACACAAAGAGCGAGGGACACAGAGCACGAGGGACACAGAGAGCGAGGGACACAGAGAGTGTGGGACACAGAGAGCGAGGGACACACAGAGCGAGGGACACAGAGAGTGTGGGACACAGAGAGCGAGGGACACAGAGAGCGAGTAGCACAGAGCATGAGGGACACAAAGAGTGAGTGACACAGAGAGCGAGGGACACAAAGGGCAAGGGACACAGAGAGTGTGGGACACAGAGAGTGTGGGACACAGAGAGCGAGGGACACAGAGAGCGAGGGACACAGAGAGCGAGGGACACAGAGAGCGAGGGACACAGAGGGAGCGAGGGGCACAGAGAGAGCGAGGGACACAGAGAGAGCGAGGGGCACAGAGAGCGAGGGACACAGAGGGAGCGAGGGACACACAGAAAGGGAGGGACACAGACAGAGCGAGGGTCACAGACCGAGCTACACAGAGAGCGCTAGGGACACAGAGAGAGCGAGGGACACAAAGAGCGAGGGACACAGAGCACGAGGGACACAGAGAGCGAGGGACACAGAGAGTGTGGGACACAGAGAGCGAGGGACACAGAGAGTGAGGGAAACAGAGAGTGAGGGAAACACAGAGCGAGGGACACAGAGAGTGTGGGACACAGAGAGCGAGGGACACAGAGAGCGAGTAGCACAGAGCATGAGGGACACAAAGAGTGAGGGACACAGAGAGCGAGGGACACAAAGGGCAAGGGACACAGAGAGTGTGGGACACAGAGAGTGTGGGACACAGAGAGCGAGGGACACAGAGAGCGAGGGACACAGAGAGTGAGGGGCACAGAGAGCGAGGGACACAGAGAGAGCGAGGGACACACAGAGAGCTAGGGACACAGAGAGAGCGAGGGACACACAGAGAGCGAGGGACACAGAGAGAGCGAGGGGCAGAGAGAGAGCGAGGGACACAGAGAGCCAGGGACACAGAGAGAGCGAGGGACACACAGCGAGCGAGGGACACAGAGAGAGCAAGGGACACAGAGAGCGAGGGACACAGAGAGCGAAGGACACAGAGAGCGAGGGACACAGAGAGAGCGAGGGACACAGAGAGCGAGGGACACAGAGAGCGAAGGACACAGAGAGCGAGGGACACAGAGAGAGCGAGGGACACAGAGAGCGAGGGACACAGAGAGCGAAGGACACAGAGAGCACGAGTGACACAGAGAGAGCGAGGGACACAGAGAGCGCGAGCGACACAGACACCGGGAGGGACACAGAGACCGCGAGGGACAGAGAGAGTGTGGGGGACACAGAGAGAGCGAGGGTCACAGAGAGCAAGGGACACAGAGAGAGTGAGGGACACAGAGAGCGAGGGTCACAGAGAGCGAGGGACACAGAGAGCGAGGGACACTTAGAGAGTGAAGGATACAGAGAGTGAAGGACACACTGAGAGAGTGTGGGACACAGAGAGCGAGTGACACAGAGAGCGCGAGGGGCACAGAGAGCGAGGGACACTTAGAGAGTGAGGGACACAGAGAGCGAGGGACACAGAGAGCGAGTGACACAGAGAGCGCGAGGGACACAGAGAGCGCGAGGGACACAGAGAGCGAGGGACACAGAGAGTGAGGGACACAGAGAGTTAGGGACACACAGAGAGCGAGGGACACAGAGAGAGAGCGAGGGACACAGAGAGCGAGGGAAACAGAGAGAGCGAGGGACACAGAGAGAGCGAGGGACACAGCGAGAGCGAGGGACATAGAGAGTGACGGACGCACAGAGAGAACGAGGGACACAGAGAGCGAGGGACACAGAGAGCGAGGGAAACACAGAGAGAGTGAGGGACACAGAGAGTGAGGTACACAGAGAGCGAGGGAAACAGAGAGAGCGAGGGACACAGAGAGCGAGGGACACACAGAGAGAGTGAGGGACACAGAGAATGTGGAACACAGAGAGCGAGGGACACAGAGAGAGTGAGGGACACAGAGAGAGCGAGGGACACAGAGAGAGTGAGGGACACAGAGAGAGCGAGGGACACAGAGAGAGCGAGGGACACAGAGAGAATGAGGGACACAGAGAGAGCGAGGGACACAGACAGAGCGAGGGACACAGAGAGAGTGAGGGACACAGAGAGAGCGAGGGACACAGACAGAGCGAGGGACACAGACAGAGCGAGGGACACAGACAGAGCGAGGGACACACAGAAAGGGAGGGACACAGAGAGAGTGAGGGACACAGAGAGCGCGAGTGACACAGAGAGAGCGAGGACACAGAGAGCGAGGGACACAGAGAGCGAGGGACACAGAGAGCGAGGGACACACAGAGATAGCGAGGGACACAGAGAGTGAGGGACACACAGAGAGAGTGTGGGACACAGAGAGAGTGAGTGACACAGAGAGAGAGTGTTGGACACAGAGAGTGAGGGACACACAGACAGAGCCATGGACACAGAGAGAGCGAGGGACACAGAGAGCGAGGGACACACAGAGAGAGCGAGGGACACAGAGAGCGAGGGACACACAGAGAGAGTGAGGGACACAGAGAGCGAGGGACACAGAGAGAGTGAGGGACACAAGGAGAGCGAGGAACACAGAGAGAGCGAATGACACAGAGAGCGAGGGACACAGAGAGCAAGGGACACAGAGAGTGAGGGACACAGGGAGAGTGAGGGACCCAGAGGGAGCGAGGGACCCAGAGAGAGCGAGGGACGCAGAGAGCGCGAGGGACACAGAGAGCGAGTGACACAGAGAGCGCAAGGGGCACAGAGAGCGCGAGGGACACAGAGAGCGAGGGATACAGAGAGAGAGCGAGGGACACAGAGAGAGAGCGAGGGACACAGAGAGCGAGGGACACAGAGAGAGAGCGAGGGACACAGACAGAGCAAGGGACACAGAGAGAGTGAGGGACACAGAGAGTGAGGAACACAGAGAGCGAGGGAAACAGAGAGAGCGAGGGACACAGAGAGCGAGGGACACACAGAGAGTGAGGAACACAGAGAGCGAGGGAAACAGAGAGAGCAAGGGACACAGAGTGCGAGGGACACACAGAGAGAGTGAGGGACACAGAGAGTGAGGGACACATAGAGAGCGAGGGACAGAGAGAGAGCGAGGGACACAGAGAGAGCGAGGGACACAGAGAGAGTGAGGGACACAGAGAGAGTGGGGGACACAGAGCGAGGGACACAGACAGAGCGAGGGTCACAGAGAGCAAGGGACACAGAGAGTGAGGGACACAGAGAGTGAGGGACACAGAGAGAGTGAGGGACCCAGAGGGAGCGAGGGACCCAGAGAGAGCGAGGGACGCAGAGAGCGCGAGGGACACAGAGAGTGAGGGACACAGAGAGAGTGAGGGACACAGAGAGCGAGGGTCACAGAGAGCGAGGGACACAGAGAGCAAGGGACATAGAGAGTGAGGGACACTTAGAGAGTGAAGGATACAGAGAGTGAGGGACACAGAGAGTGAGGGACACAGAGAGTGAGGGGCACAGAGAGCGAGGGACACACAGAGAGAGCGAGAGACACAGAGAGTGAGGGACACAGAGAGTGTGAGGGACACAGAGAGCGAGGGTCACAGAGAGCGAGGGACACAGAGAGCAAGGGACACAGAGAGTGAGGGACACTTAGAGAGTGAAGGATACAGAGAGTGAGGGACACACTGAGAGAGTGTGGGACACAGAGAGCGAGTGACACAGAGAGCGCGAGGGACACAGAGAGCGCGAGGGACACAGAGAGCGCGAGGGACACAGAGAGCGAGGGACACAGAGAGAGAGCGAGGGACACAGAAAGAGAGCGAGGGACACAGAGAGCGAGGGACACACAGTGAGAGCGAGGGACACAGACAGAGCAAGGGACACAGAGAGAGTGAGGGACACAGAGAGTGAGGAACACAGAGAGCGAGGGAAACAGAGAGAGCGAGGGACACAGAGCGAGGGACACAGAGAGAGTGAGGGACACAGAGAGAGTGAGGGACACAGAGAGAGTGAGGGACACAGAGAGAGTGAGGGACACAGAGAGAGTGAGGGACACAGAGAGAGTGAGGGACACAGAGAGAGTGAGGGACACAGACAGAGCAAGGGACACAGAGAGAGTGAGGGACACAGAGAGTGAGGAACACAGAGAGCGAGGGAAACAGAGAGAGCGAGGGACACAGAGCGAGGGACACAGAGAGAGTGAGGGACACAGACAGAGTGAGGGACACAGACAGAGCGAGGGACACAGACAGAGCGAGGGACACAGAGAGAGCGAGGGACACACAGAAAGGGAGGGACACAGAGAGAGTGAGGGACACAGAGAGCGCGAGTGACACAGAGAGAGCGAGGACACAGAGAGCGAGGGACACAGAGAGCGAGGGACACACAGAGAGAGTGTGGGACACAGAGAGAGTGAATGACAGAGAGAGTGTGGGACACAGAGAATGAGGGACACACAGACAGAGCCATGGACACAGAGAGAGCGAGGGACACAGAGAGCGAGGGACACAGAGAGAGTGTGGGACACAGAGAGAGTGAGGGACACAGAGAGAGTGTGGGACACAGAGAATGAGGGACACACAGACAGAGCCATGGACACAGAGAGAGCGAGGGACACAGAGAGCGAGGGACACACAGAGAGAGTGTGGGACACAGAGAGAGTGAGGGACACAGAGAGTGAGGGACACAGAGAGCGAGGGACACAGAGAATGAGGGACACAGAGAGAGTGAGGGACCCAGAGGGAGCGAGGGACACAGAGAGAGCGAGGGACGCAGAGAGTGCGAGGGACACAGAGAGTGAGGGACACAGAGAGAGTGTGGGGCACAGAGAGTGAGGGACACAGAGAGAGTGAGGGGCACAGAGAGCGAGGGACACACAGAGAGAGCGAGAGACACAGAGAGTGAGGGACACAGAGTGAGTGAGGGACACAGAGAGCGAGGGTCACAGAAAGAGTCAGGGACACAGAGAGTGAGGGCCACAGAGAGAGTGAGGGACAGAGAGTGAGTGAGGGACACAGAGAGAGCAAGGGACACAGACAGAGCGAGGGACACAGAGAGAGTGGGACACATAGATCGAGGGACACAGAGAGTGAGGGACACAGAGAGTGAGGGACACACAGATCGAGGGACACAGTGAGTGAGGGACACAGAGAGTGAGGGACACACAGAGCGAGGGACACAGAGAGCGAGGGACACAGAGAGCGAGTAGCACAGAGCATGAGGGACACAAAGAGTGAGGGACACAGAGAGCGAGGGACACACGGAGAGAGCGAGGGACACAGAGAGTGTGGGACACAGAGAGAGTCACCGACACAGAGAGTGAGGGCCAGAGAGAGAGTGAGGGACAGAGAGAGAGTGAGGGACACAGAGAGAGTGAGGGACACAGAGGGCGAGGGACACAGAGAGCGAGGGACACAGAGAGAGTCACCGACACAGAGAGTGAGGGCCAGAGAGAGAGTGAGGGACAGAGAGAGAGTGAGGGACACAGAGAGAGTGAGGGTCACAGAGAGTGAGGGGCACAGAGAGAGTGAGGGACACAGAGAGTGAGGAACACAGAGAGGGAGGGACACAGAGAGAGCGAGGGACACAGAGAGCGAGGGACACAGAGAGAGCAAGGGACACAGAGAGAGTGAGCGACTCAGGGAGAGCGAGGGACACAGAGAGAGTGAGGGACACAGAGAGAGCGAGGGACACAGAGAGCGCGAGGGACACAGCGAGAGCGAGGGACACACAGAAAGGGAGGGACACAGACAGAGCCACACACAGACACAAACTCAGACAGGCTGCGTCAATACATCTTTCAAATGGAGCGAGATCCATTCTCCACCTTTAACTTGGAGAGGTGTATCTGGCCTGCGTGTGACCCAAGTCACACACTGACTCTGAACATCCTCACAGCAGCTTGGGGACAGACTTTTCTAAAGCACTTTTCATAACCTTTGGGTATCACAAACTGCTTCACAGGCAATGGAGCCCTTTTGAAATCTAGTCAGGAGTAATTTAGGAAATGGACCAGCTAATTTCAGAGAGAGACACAGAAACAGGATGAGATTGTGCTGTACATGTTTCAGAGCTGTCACTGAGACACACACGAGATGTACAATATCAATTATTATTCTGAAGCATGTGATTAAATCAGCCCTGAGACTGAATTCCAGTGTTTCAGAGTAAAGCTCCATCTACACTGTCCATCAAACACTCACAACGCAAATACTGTCTGGGCTTAAATACAGAGTCAAAATCCCTCTGTCCTGTCCAAGGAATTTTTCATTGCAGATAGTTATTTTTATTTTATGGAAAAGCAGAACTCAAATTGCACCGAATCCCAGGGTGGACTCTTGTTTATTTCAGCCCTTCACATTCAAACGTGAAGTTTAAGCTCCGATTACAGGTGTCTGCTTGTCTCTGTTTGTATATTCTCTGTTACTGTTGTTTTGTCACTTGTCTGAAGTATTTGAATAATAGGCCTTGGTTAATCAATCCTTCCTCACAGCACATGGAAGTTGTGAATCTTCAAGGCTGTCAGTCTGATATAGATAACAAAAAAATACATCCTTTGATCAATCCATTCCCCAACCCTAAATAGATCTCACACATTTCCATAATGCAGGATTATCTCCATCAAAACTTCCAATCCGTTCCCAATACTCTTGTTAACATTTGCCTGTATAACCTAAATTCCACTGACAGATTCCGAAAGCTGCACAGAAAAATGACTGGGTATTTTAAACTTTGAAACAAAACTATTTGAACTTGTGCTTCAATCCTATTGTACAGAAATGTTGTCCGGTGGGCTGACAGTTTCTCAGTAAGGCTGAAACATTGAGGTACGCCTCGCACTGCACTTGACAACATTTGTGGCACTTCAGGCAAGAGAGAGAGAGTGAGGGACACAGCAAGAGAGAGTGAGGGGCACAGCGAGAGAGAGTGAGGGACACAGAGAGAGACAGTGAGGGACGCAGAGAGAGACAGTGAGGGACACAGCGAGAGAGAGAGTGAGGGACACAGCGAGAGAAAGTGAGGGACACAGCGAGAGAGAGTGAGGGACACAGCAAGAGAGAGTGAGGGACACAGCGAGAGAAAGTGAGGGACACAGAGAGAGAGAGAGTGAGGGACACAGCGAGAGAAAGAGAGGGACACAGCGAGAGAGAGTGAGAGACACAGCGAGAGAGAGTGAGGGACACAGCAAGAGAGAGTGAGGGACACAGCAAGAGAGAGTGAGGGACACAGCGAGAGAAAGTGAGGGACACAGCGAGAGAGAGTGAGGGACACAGAGAGAGAGAGTGAGGGACACAGAGAGAGAGAGTGAGGGACACAGCGAGAGAGTGAGGGACACAGCGAGAGAGAGTGAGGGACACAGAGAGAGAGAGTGAGGGACACAGCGAGAGAGAGAGTGAGGGACACAGAGAGAGAAAGTGAGGGACACAGCGAGAGAGAGAGTGAGGGACACAGCAAGAGAGAGTGAGGGACACAGCAAGAGAGAGTGAGGGACACAGAGAGAGAGAGTGAGGGACACAGCGAGAGAGAGAGTGAGGGACACAGCAAGAGAGAGTGAGGGACACAGCAAGAGAGAGTGAGGGGCACAGCGAGAGAAAGTGAGGGACGCAGCGAGAGAGAGTGATGGACACAACGAGAGAGAGTGAGGGACACAGAGAGAGAGAGTGAGGGACACAGCGAGAGAGAGAGTGAGGGACACAGCAAGAGAGAGAGTGAGGGACACAGCAAGAGAGAGTGAGGGGCACAGCGAGGGAGAGTGATGGACACAACGAGAGAGTGTGAGGGACGCAGAGAGAGAGAGTGAGGGACACAGAGAGAGAGAGTGAGGGACGCAGCGAGAGAGAGTGAGGGACACAGAGAGAGACAGTGAGGGACGCAGCGAGAGAGAGTGAGGGACGCAGCGAGAGAGAGTGATGGACACAACGAGAGAGAGTGAGGGACACAGAGAGAGAGAGGGACACAGAGAGCGCGAGGGACACAGCGAGAGCGAGGGACACACAGAAAGGGAGGGACACAGACAGAGCGAGGGTCACAGACCGAGCTACACAGAGAGCGCGAGGGACACAGAGAGAGCGAGGGACACAGAGAGTGTGGGACACAGAGAGCGAGAGACACAGAGAGTGAGGGACACAGAGAGTGAGGGACACAGAGAGTGTGGGACACAGAGAGTGTGGGACACAGAGAGTGTGGGACACAGAGAGCGAGGGACACAGAGAGCAGAGAGAGAGCGAGGGACACAGAGAGCCAGGGACACAGAGGGAGCGAGGGACACACAGAAAGGGAGGGACACAGACAGAGCGAGGGTCACAGACCGAGCTACACAGAGAGCGCGATGGACACAGAGAGAGCGAGGGACACAAAGAGCGAGGGACACAGAGCACGAGGGACACAGAGAGCGAGGGACACAGAGAGTGTGGGACACAGAGAGCGAGGGACACAGAGAGCGAGGGAAACAGAGAGTGAGGGACACAGAGTGAGGGAAACAGAGAGTGAGGGAAACACAGAGCGAGGGACACAGAGAGTGTGGGACACAGAGAGCGAGGGACACAGAGAGTGTGGGACACAGAGAGCGAGGGACACAGAGTGAGGGAAACAGAGAGTGAGGGAAACACAGAGCGAGGGACACAGAGAGTGTGGGACACAGAGAGAGCGAGGGACACAAAGAGCGAGGGACACAGAGCACGAGGGACACAGAGAGTGAGGGACACAGAGAGCGAGGGACACAGAGAGCGAGGGAAACAGAGAGTGAGGGACACAGAGTGAGGGAAACAGAGAGTGAGGGAAACACAGAGCGAGGGACACAGAGAGTGTGGGACACAGAGAGCGAGGGACACAGAGAGTGTGGGACACAGAGAGCGAGGGACACAGAGTGAGGGAAACAGAGAGTGAGGGAAACACAGAGCGAGGGACACAGAGAGTGTGGGACACAGAGAGCGAGGGACACAGAGAGCGAGTAGCACAGAGCATGAGGGACACAAAGAGTGAGGGGCACAGAGAGCGAGGGACACAAAGGGCAAGGGACACAGAGAGTGTGGGACACAGAGAGCGAGGGACACAGAGAGCGAGGGACACAGAGAGTGAGGGGCACAGAGAGCGAGGGACACAGAGAGAGCGAGGGACACACAGAGCGAGGGACACAGAGAGAGCGAGGGACACACAGAGAGCGAGGGACACAGAGAGAGCGAGGGGCAGAGAGAGAGCGAGGGACACAGAGAGCGAGGGACACAGAGAGTGAGGGGCACAGAGAGCGAGGGACACAGAGAGAGCGAGGGACACAGAGAGCCAGGGACACAGAGAGAGCGAAGGACACACAGCGAGCGAGGGACACAGAGAGAGCGAGGGGCAGAGAGAGAGCGAGGGACACAGAGAGGGAGGGACACAGAGAGAGCGAGGGACACAGAGAACGAGGGACACAGAGAGAGCGAGGGACACAGAGAGCGAGGGACAGAGAGAGCGAAGGACACAGAGAGAGCGAGGGACACAGAGAGTGAGGGACACAGAGAGCGAAGGACACAGAGAACACGAGTGACACAGAGAGCGCGAGGGATACAGAGAGCGCGAGCGACACAGACACCGGGAGGGACACAGAGACCGCGAGGGACAGAGAGAGAGTGGGGGACACAGAGAGAGCGAGGGTCACAGAGAGCAAGGGACACAGAGAGCGAGGGACACTTAGAGAGTGAAGGATACAGAGAGTGAGGGACACACTGAGAGAGTGTGGGACATAGAGAGCGAGTGACACAGAGAGCGCGAGGGACACAGAGAGCGAGGGACACAGAGAGCGAGGGACACACAGAGAGAGTGTGGGACACAGAGAGCGAGGGACGCAGAGAGCGCGAGGGGCACAGAGAGCGCGAGGGGCACAGAGAGCGAGGGACACAGAAACCGAGGGACACAGAGAGTGTGGAACACAGTGATAGAGTGTGGGACACAGAGAGCGAGGGACACAGAGAGTGAGGGACACAGAGAGAGCGAGTGACACAGAGAGATAGCGAGGGACACAGAGAGCGAGGGACACAGAGAGCGAGGGACACACAGAGAGAGCGAGGGGCACAGACAGAGCAAGGGACACAGAGAGAGCGAGGGGCACAGACAGAGCGAGGGACATAGAGAGCGAGGGACACACAGAGAGAGTGAGGGACATAGAGAGCGAGGGACGCACAGAGAGAACGAGGGACACAGAGAGCGAGGGACACAGAGAGCGAGGGAAACACAGAGAGAGTGAGGGACACAGAGAGTGAGGTACACAGAGAGCGAGGGAAACAGAGAGAGCGAGGGACACAGAGAGCGAGGGACACACAGAGAGACTGAGGGACACAGAGAGTGTGGAACACAGAGAGCGAGGGACACAGAGAGAACGAGGGACACAGAGAGAGTGAGGGACACAGAGAGAGTGAGGGACACAGAGCGAGGGACACAGACAGAGCGAGGGACACAGACAGAGCGAGGGACACAGAGAGAGCGAGGGACACACAGAAAGGGAGGGACACAGAGAGAGTGAGGGACACAGAGAGCGCGAGTGACACAGAGAGAGCGAGGACACAGAGAGCGAGGGACACAGAGAGCGAGGGACACAGAGAGCGAGGGACACACAGAGATAGCGAGGGACACAGAGAGCGAGGGACACAGAGAGCGAGGGACACAGAGAGCGAGGGACACAGAGAGCGAGGGACACACAGAGATAGCGAGGGACACAGAGAGTGAGGGACACACAGAGAGAGTGTGGGTCACAGAGAGAGTGAGTGACACAGTGAGAGAGTGTGGGACACAGAGAGTGAGGGACACACAGAGAGAGTGTGGGACACAGAGAGAGTGAGTGACACAGAGAGAGAGTGTTGGACACAGAGAGTGAGGGACACACAGACAGAGCCATGGACACAGAGAGAGTGAGGGACACAGAGAGCGAGGGACACACAGAGAGAGCGAGGGACACAGAGAGAGCAAGGGACACAGAGAGAGCGAGGGACACAGAGAGAGCGAGGGACACAGAGAGAGCGAGGGACACAGAGAGAGAGTGTGGGACACAGAGAGTGAGGGACACACAGACAGAGCCACGGACACAGAGAGAGCGAGGGACACAGAGAGCGAGGGACACACAGAGAGAGCGAGGGACACAGAGAGTGAGGGACACACAGAGAGAGTGTGGGACACAGAGAGAGTGAGAGACACAGTGAGAGAGTGTTGGACACAGAGAGTGTGGGACACAGAGAGAGTGAGAGACACAGAGAGACTGAGGGACACAAGGAGAGCGAGGAACACAGAGAGAGCGAATGACACAGAGAGTGAGGGACACAGAGAGCGAGGGACACAGAGAGTGAGGGACACAGAGAGAGTGAGAGACACAGAGAGACTGAGGGACACAAGGAGAGCGAGGAACACAGAGAGAGCGAATGACACAGAGAGCGAGGGACACAGAGAGCAAGGGACACAGAGAGAGCAAGGGACACAGAGAGTGAGGGACACAGAGAGAGCAAGGGACACAGAGAGAGCAAGGGACACAGAGAGTGAGGGACACAGAGAGAGCGAGGGACACAGAGAGAGCAAGGGACACAGAGAGTGAGGGACACAGAGAGAGTGAGGGACACAGAGAGAGTGAGGGACCCAGAGAGAGCGAATGACACAGAGAGCGAGGGACACAGAGAGCAAGGGACACAGAGAGTGAGGGACCCAGAGAGAGCGAATGACACAGAGAGCGAGGGACACAGAGAGCGAGGGACCCAGAGGGAGCGAGGGACCCAGAGAGAGTGAGGGACCCAGAGGGAGCGAGGGACCCAGAGAGAGCGAGGGACGCAGAGAGCGCGAGGGACACAGAGAGTGAGGGACACAGAGAGAGTGAGGGGCACAGAGAGTCAGGGACACAGAGAGCGAGGGACACACAGAGAGAGCGAGAGACACAGAGAGTGAGGGACACAGAGAGAGTGAGGGACACAGAGAGCGAGGGTCACAGAGAGCAAGGGACACAGAGAGCGAGGGACACTTAGAGAGTGAAGGATACAGAGAGTGAGGGACACACTGAGAGAGTGTGGGACACAGAGAGCGAGTGACACAGAGAGCGCGAGGGACACAGAGAGCGAGGGACACAGAGAGAGAGCGAGGGACACAGAGAGTGTGGAACACAGAGAGCGAGGGACACACAGAGAGCACGAGGGACACAGAGAGCGAGGGACACAGAGAGCGCGAGGGGCACAGAGAGCGCGAGGGGCACAGAGAGCACGAGGGACACAGAGAGCGAGGGACACAGAGAGGGAGCGAGGGACACAGAGAGAGAGCGAGGGACACAGAGAGCGAGGGACACACAGAGAGAGCGAGGGACACAGACAGAGCAAGGGACACAGAGAGCGCGAGGGGCACAGAGAGCACGAGGGACACAGAGAGCGAGGGACACAGAGAGGGAGCGAGGGACACAGAGAGAGAGCGAGGGACACAGAGAGCGAGGGACACACAGAGAGAGAGCGAGGGACACAGAGAGCGAGGGACACACAGAGAGAGTGAGGGACACAGACAGAGCAAGGGACACAGAGAGAGTGAGGGACACAGAGAGTGAGGAACACAGAGAGCGAGGGACACAGAGAGAGCGAGGGACACAGAGAGTGTGGAACACAGAGAGCGAGGGACACAGAGAGAGCGAGGGACACAGAGAGAGTGGGGGACACAGAGCGAGGGACACAGACAGAGCGAGGGTCACAGAGAGCAAGGGACACAGAGAGTGAGGGACACAGAGACTGAGGGACACAGAGAGAGTGAGGGACCCAGAGGGAGCGAGGGACCCAGAGAGAGCGAGGGACGCAGAGAGCGCGAGGGACACAGAGAGTGAGGGACACAGAGAGAGTGAGGGGCACAGAGAGTGAGGGACACAGAGAGCGAGGGACACACAGAGAGAGCGAGAGACACAGAGAGTGAGGGACACAGAGAGAGTGAGGGACACAGAGAGCGAGGGTCACAGAGAGCAAGGGACACAGAGAGTGAGGGACACTTAGAGAGTGAAGGATACAGAGAGTGAGGGACACACTGAGAGAGTGTGGGACACAGAGAGCGAGTGACACAGAGAGCGCGAGGGACACAGAGAGCGAGGGACACAGAGAGCGCGAGGGGCACAGAGAGCGCGAGGGACACAGAGAGCGAGGGACACAGAGCGAGGGACACAGAGAGTGAGGGACACAGAGAGAGAGCGAGGGACACAGAGAGAGAGCGAGGGACACAGAGAGCGAGGGACACACAGAGAGAGCGAGGGACACAGAGAGAGAGGGACACAGAGAGAGAGCGAGGGACACAGAGAGAGAGCGAGGGACACAGAGAGCGAGGGACACACAGAGAGAGCGAGGGACACAGAGAGTGAGGGACACAGAGAGAGTGAGGGACACAGAGAGTGAGGAACACAGAGAGCGAGGGAAACAGAGAGTGAGGGACACAGAGAGAGTGAGGGACACAGAGAGAGTGAGGGACACACAGAGAGAGCGAGGGACACAGAGAGCGAGGGACACACAGAGAGAGCGAGGGACACAGAGAGAGTGAGGGACACAGAGAGCGAGGGACACACAGAGAGAGTGAGGGACACAGAGAATGTGGAACACAGAGAGAGCGAGGGACACAGAGAGAGTGAGGGACACAGAGAGAGTGAGGGACACAGAGAGAGGGACACAGAGCGAGGGACACAGACAGAGCGAGGGACACAGACAGAGCGAGGGACACAGACAGAGCGAGGGACACAGAGAGAGCGAGGGACACACAGAAAGGGAGGGACACAGAGAGAGTGAGGGACACAGAGAGCGCGAGTGACACAGAGAGAGCGAGGACACAGAGAGCGAGGGACACAGAGAGCGAGGGACACACAGAGATAGCGAGGGACACAGAGAGTGAGGGACACACAGAGAGAGTGTGGGACACAGAGAGAGTGAATGACACAGAGAGAGTGAGGGACCCAGAGAGCGAGGGACACAGAGAGCGAGGGACACAGAGAGTGAGGGACACAGAGAGAGTGAGGGACCCAGAGGGAGCGAGGGACACACAGAGAGAGTGTGGGACACAGAGAGAGTGAGAGACACAGAGAGAGTGAGGGACCCAGAGAGCGAGGAACACAGAGAGAGTGAGCGACTCAGGGAGAGCGAGGGACACAGAGAGAGTGAGGGACACAGAGAGAGCGAGGGACACAGAGAGCGCGAGGGACACGGCGAGAGCGAGGGACACACAGAAAGGGAGGGACACAGACAGAGCCACACACAGACACAAACTCAAGACAGGCTGCGTCAATACATCTTTCAAATGGAGCGAGATCCATTCTCCACCTTTAACTTGGAGAGGTGTATCTGGCCTGCGTGTGACCCAAGTCACACACTGACTCTGAACATCCTCACAGCAGCTTGGGGACAGACTTTTCTAAAGCACTTTTCATAACCTTTGGGTATCACAAACTGCTTCACAGGCAATGGAGCCCTTTTGAAATCTAGTCAGGAGTAATTTAGGAAATGGACCAGCTAATTTCAGAGAGAGACACAGAAACAGGATGAGATTGTGCTGTACATGTTTCAGAGCTGACACTGAGACACACACGAGATGTACAATATCAATTATTATTCTGAAGCATGTGATTAAATCAGCCCTGAGACTGAATTCCAGTGTTTCAGAGTAAAGCTCCATCTACACTGTCCATCAAACACTCACAACACAAATACTGTCTGTGCTTAAATACAGAGTCAAAATCCCTCTGTCCTATCCAAAGAATTTTTCATTGCAGATAGTTATTTTTATTTTATGGAAAAGCAGAACTCAAATTGCACCGAATCCCAGGGTGGACTCTTGTTTATTTCAGCCCTTCACATTCAAACGTGAAGTTTAAGCTCCGATTACAGGTGTCTGCTTGTCTCTGTTTGTATATTCTCTGTTACTGTTGTTTTGTCACTTGTCTGAAGTATTTGAATAATCGGCCTTGGTTAATCAATCCTTCCTCACAGCACATGGAAGTTGTGAATCTTCAAGGCTGTCAGTCTGATATAGATAACAAAAAAATACATCCTTTGATCAATCCATTCCCCAACCCTAAATAGATCTCACACATTTCCATAATGCAGGATTATCTCCATCAAAACTTCCAATCCGTTCCCAATACTCTTGTTAACATTTGCCTGTATAACCTAAATTCCACTGACAGATACCGAAAGCTGCACAGAAAAATGACTGGGTATTTTAAACTTTGAAACAAAACTATTTGAACTTGTGCTTCAATCCTATTGTACAGAAATGTTGTCCGGTGGGCTGACAGTTTCTCAGTAAGACTGAAACATTGAGGGACGCCTCGCACTGCACTTGACAACATTTGTGGCACTTCAGGCAAGAGAGAGAGTGAGGGACACAGAGAGAGAGAGTGAGGGACGCAGCGAGAGAGAGTGAGGGACACAGAGAGAGACAGTGAGGGACGCAGCGAGAGAGACTGAGGGACACAGCGAGAGAGAGTGAGGGACACAGCGAGAGAGAGTGAGGGACACAGCGAGAGAGAGTGAGGGACACAGAGAGAGAGAGTGAGGGACACAGCGAGAGAGAGTGAGGGACACAGAGAGAGAGAGTGAGGGACACAGCGAGAGAGAGTGAGGGACACAGCGAGAGAGAGTGAGGGACACAGCGAGAGACAGTGAGGGACGCAGCGAGAGAGAGTGAGGGACGCAGCGAGAGAGAGAGTGAGGGACACAGAGAGAGAGTGAGGGACACAGCGAGAGAGAGTGAGGGGCACAGCAAGAGAGAGTGAGGGACACAGAGAGAGAGAGTGAGGGACGCAGCAAGAGAGAGAGAGGGACACAGCGAGAGAGAGTGAGGGACAGAGAGAGAGAGAGTGAGGGACACAGCGAGAGAGAGTGAGGGACACAGCGAGAGAGAGTGAGGGACACAGAGAGAGAGTGAGGGACACAGCGAGAGAGAGTGAGGGACACAGCGAGAGAGAGTGAGGGACACAGCGAGAGAGAGTGAGGGACGCAGCGAGAGAGAGTGAGGGACACAGAGAGAGAGAGTGAGGGACACAGCGAGATAGAGTGAGGGACACAGCGAGAGAGTGAGGGACACAGCGAGAGAGAGTGAGGGACGCAGCGAGAGAGAGTGAGGGACACAGAGAGAGAGTGAGGGACACAACGAGAGAGAGTGAGGGACACAACGAGAGAGAGTGAGGGACACAGAGAGAGAGTGAGGGACACAGCGAGAGAGAGTGAGGGACACAGCGAGAGAGAGTGAGGGACACAGCGAGAGAGAGTGAGGGACACAGCGAGAGAGAGTGAGGGACGCAGCGAGAGAGAGTGAGGGACACAGAGAGAGAGAGTGAGGGACACAGCGAGATAGAGTGAGGGACACAGCGAGAGAGTGAGGGACACAGCGAGAGAGAGTGAGGGACGCAGCGAGAGAGAGTGAGGGACACAGAGAGAGAGTGAGGGACACAACGAGAGAGAGTGAGGGACACAACGAGAGAGAGTGAGGGGCACAGCGAGAGAGAGTGAGGGACACAGAGAGAGAGAGTGAGGGACACAGAGAGAGAGTGAGGGACACAACGAGAGAGAGTGAGGGACACAACGAGAGAGAGTGAGGGACGCAGCGAGAGAGAGTGAGGGACAGAGAGAGAGAGAGTGAGGGACACAGCGAGAGAGTGAGGGACACAGCAAGAGAGAGTGAGGGACACAGCGAGAGAGAGTGAGGGACGCAGCGAGAGAGAGTGAGGGACAGAGAGAGAGAGAGTGAGGGACACAGCGAGAGAGTGAGGGACACAGCAAGAGAGAGTGAGGGACACAGCGAGAGAGAGCGAGGGGCACAGCGAGAGAGTGTGATGGACGCAGCGAGAGAGAGTGAGAGACACAGCGAGAGAGAGTGAGGGACGCAGCGAGAGAGAGTGAGAGACACAGCGAGAGAGAGTGAGGGACACAGAGAGAGAGACAGTGAGAGACACAGCGAGAGAGAGTGAGGGACTCAGCGAGAGAGTGAGGGACACAGCGAGAGAGAGTGAGGGACACAGCGAGAGAGTGAGGGACACAGCGAGAGAGAGTGAGGGACACAGCGAGAGAGAGTGAGGGCCACAGCGAGAGAGAGTGAGGGACGCAGCGAGAGAGAGAGTGAGGGACACAGCGAGAGAGAGTGAGGGACACAGCGAGAGAGTGAGGGACGCAGCGAGAGAGAGAGTGAGGGACACAGCGAGAGAGAGAGTGAGGGACTCAGCGAGAGAGAGTGAGGGACGCAGCGAGAGAGAGAGTGAGGGGCACAGCGAGAGAGCGAGGGGCACAGAGAGAGAGTGTGATGGACGCAGCGAGAGAGAGTGAGAGACACAGCGAGAGAGAGTGAGGGACACAGCGAGAGAGAGTGAGGGACACAGCGAGAGAGTGAGGGACACAGCGAGAGAGAGTGAGGGACGCAGCGAGAGAGAGTGAGGGACACAGAGAGAGAGAGTGAGGGACACAGCGAGAGAGAGTGAGGGACACAGAGAGAGAGTGAGGGACACAGCAAGAGAGAGTGAGGGACACAGCGAGAGAGAGAGTGAGGGACACAGCGAGAGAGAGTGAGGGACACAGCGAGAGAGAGAGTGAGGGACACAGAGAGAGAGTGAGGGACACAGCAAGAGAGAGTGAGGGACACAGCGAGAGAGAGAGTGAGGGATGCAGAGAGAGAGAGTGAGGGACACAGCGAGAGTGAGGGACACAGCGAGAGAGAGTGAGGGACACAGAGAGAGAGTGAGGGGCACAGAGAGAGAGTGAGGGACACAGCGAGAGAGAGTGAGGGACACAGCGAGAGAGTGAGGGACGCAGCAAGAGAGAGTGAGGGACACAGCGAGAGAGAGAGTGAGGGACACAGCGAGAGAGAGTGAGGGACACAGCGAGAGAGAGTGAGGGGCACAGCAAGAGAAAGTGAGGGACACAGCGAGAGAGGGTGAGGGACACAGCGAGAGAGAGTGAGGGACGCAGCGAGAGAGTGAGGGACACAGAGAGAGAGAGAGTGAGGGACACAGCGAGAGAGTGAGGGACACAGCGAGAGAGAGTGAGGGACACAGCGAGAGAGAGTGAGGGACACAGCAAGAGAGAGTGAGGGACACAGCGAGAGAGAGTGAGGGACACAGAGAGAGAAAGTGAGGGACACAGCAAGAGAGAGTGAGGGACACAGCGAGAGAGTGAGGGACACAGCGAGAGAGAGTGAGGGACACAGCGAGAGAGAGTGAGGGGCACAGCGAGAGAGAGTGAGGGACACAGCGAGAGAGAGTGAGGGGCACAGCGAGAGAGAGTGAGGGACACAGCGAGAGAGAGTGAGGGGCACAGCAAGAGAAAGTGAGGGACACAGCGAGAGAGGGTGAGGGACACAGAGAGAGAAAGTGAGGGACACAGCAAGAGAGAGTGAGGGACACAGCAAGAGAGAGTGAGGGACACAGCGAGAGAGAGTGAGGGGCACAGCGAGAGAGAGTGAGGGACACAGAGAGAGAGAGTGAGGGACACAGAGAGAGAGTGAGGGACACAGCAAGAGAGAGTGAGGGACACAGCGAGAGAGAGTGAGGGGCACAGCGAGAGAGAGTGAGGGACACAGAGAGAGAGTGAGGGACGCAGCGAGAGAGAGTGAGGGACGCAGCGAGAGAGAGTGAGGGACACAGCGAGAGAGAGTGAGGGACTCAGCGAGAGAAAGTGAGGGACACAGCGAGAGAGAGTGAGGGGCACAGCGAGAGAGAGTGAGGGACACAGCGAGAGAGTGAGGGACTCAGCGAGAGAGAGTGAGGGGCGCAGCGAGAGAGTGAGGGACACAGCGAGAGAGAGTGAGGGACACAGCGAGAGAGAGTGAGGGACACAGCGAGAGAGAGTGAGGGACGCAGCGAGAGAGTGAGGGACACAGCGAGAGAGAGTGAGGGGCGCAGCGAGAGAGAGTGAGGGACACAGCGAGAGAGAGTGAGGGGCACAGCGAGAGAGAGTGAGGGACACAGAGAGAGAGTGAGGGACGCAGCGAGAGAGAGTGAGAGACACAGCGAGAGAGAGTGAGGGACACAGCGAGAGAGAGTGAGGGACACAGCGAGAGAGAGTGAGGGGCACAGCGAGAGTGACTGAGAGACACAGCAAGAGAGTGAGGGACACAGCAAGAAAGAGTGAGGGGCACAGCGAGAGAGAGTGAGGGACACAGAGAGAGTGACTGAGAGACACAGCAAGAGAGAGTGAGAGACACAGCGAGAGAGTGAGGGACACAGCGAGAGAGAGTGAGGGACACAGCGAGAGAGAGTGAGGGACACAGAGAGAGTGAGTGAGAGACACAGCAAGAGAGAGTGAGAGACACAGCGAGAGAGTGAGGGACGCAGCGAGAGAGAGTGAGGGACACAGCGAGAGAGAGTGAGGGACACAGCGAGAGAGAGTGAGGGACACAGCGAGAGAGAGAGAGGGACGCAGCGAGAGAGAGTGAGGGGCACAGAGAGAGAGAGTGAGGGACACAGAGAGAGAGTGAGGGACGCAGCGAGAGGGAGTGAGAGACACAGCGAGAGAGAGTGAGGGACACAGCGAGAGAGAGTGAGGGACACAGCGAGAGAGAGTGAGGGACACAGCGAGAGAGAGAGTGAGGGACACAGCGAGAGAGAGTGAGGGACACAGCGAGAGAGAGAGTGAGGGACACAGCGAGAGAAAGTGAGGGATGCAGCGAGAGGGAGTGAGAGACACAGCGAGAGAGAGTGAGGGACACAGCGAGAGAGAGAGTGAGGGACTGAGAGAGAGAAAGTGAGGGACACAGCGAGAGGGAGTGAGAGACACAGCGAGATAGAGTGAGGGACACAGCGAGAGAGAGTGAGGGACACAGAGAGAGAGAGTGAGGGACACAGAGAGAGAGAGTGAGGGACACAGCGAGAGACAGTGAGGGACACAGCTCGAGAGAGTGAGGGACGCAACGAGAGAGTGAGGGACACAGCGAGAGAGAGTGAGGGACACAGCGAGAGAGAGTGAGGGACACAGCGAGATAGAGTGAGGGACACAGCGATAGAGAGTGAGGGACACAGCGAGAGAGTGAGGGACGCAGCGAGAGAAAGTGAGGGACACAGCGAGAGAGGGTGAGGGACAGAGAGAGAGAGAGTGAGGGACACAGCGAGAGAGAGTGAGGGACAGAGAGAGAGAGAGAGTGAGGGACGCAGCGAGAGAGAGTGAGGGTCGCAGCAAGAGAGAGTGAGGGACACAGCGAGATAGAGTGAGGGACACAGCGAGAGAGTGTGAGGGACGCAGAGAGAGAGAGTGAGGGGCGCAGCGAGAGAGAGTGAGGGACGCAGCGAGAGAGAGAATGAGGGACAGAGAGAGAGAGAGTGAGGATCACAGCGAGAGAGAGTGAGGGACTGAGAGAGAGAGAGAGTGAGCGGCGCAGCGAGAGAGAGTGAGGGACGCAGCGAGAGAGAGAATGAGGGACAGAGAGAGAGAGAGTGAGGATCACAGAGAGAGAGAGTGAGGGACAGAGAGAGAGAGAGAGTGAGGATCACAGCGAGAGAGAGTGAGGGACACAGCGAGAGAGAGTGAGGGACACAGCGAGAGAGAGTGAGGGACATAACGAGAGAGAGAGTGAGGGACACAGCGAGAGAGAGTGAGGGGCACAACGAGAGAGAGAGTGAGGGACATAGCGAGAGAGAGTGAGGGACGCAGCGAGAGAGAGTGAGGGGCACAGCGAGAGAGAGTGAGGGACACAGCGAGAGAGAGTGAGGGTCGCAGCAAGAGAGAGTGAGGGACACAGCAAGAGAGAGTGAGGGGCACAGCGAGAGAGAGTGAGGGACACAGCGAGAGAGAGTGAGGGTCGCAGCAAGAGAGAGTGAGGGACACAGCGAGATAGAGTGAGGGACACAGCGAGAGAGTGTGAGGGACGCAGAGAGAGAGAGTGAGGGGCGCAGCGAGAGAGAGAGTGAGGGACGCAGCGAGAGAGAGAATGAGGGACAGAGAGAGAGAGAGTAAGGATCACAGCGAGAGAGAGTGAGGGACAGAGAGAGAGAGAGAGTGAGCGGCGCAGCGAGAGAGAGTGAGGGACGCAGCGAGAGAGAGAATGAGGGACAGAGAGAGAGAGAGTGAGGATCACAGCGAGAGAGAGTGAGGGACAGAGAGAGAGAGTGAGGATCACAGCGAGAGAGAGTGAGGGACAGAGAGAGAGAGAGAGTGAGGGTCGCAGCAAGAGAGAGTGAGGGACACAGCGAGAGAGAGAGAGGGACGCAGCGAGAGAAAGTGAGGGACGCAGCGAGAGAGAGTGAGGGACACAGCGAGAGAGAGTGAGGGACACAGCGAGAGAGAGTGAGGGACACAGAGAGAGAGTGAGGGACGCAGAGAGAGAGTGAGGGACACAGCGAGAGAGTGTGAGGGACTCAGCGAGAGAGAGAGTGAGGGATGCAGAGAGAGAGTGAGGGACACAGCGAGAGAGAGTGAGGGACACAGCGAGAAAAAGTGAGGGACTCAGCGAGAGAGAGTGAGGGACACAGCGAGAGAGAGTGAGGGACACAGCGAGAGAGAGTGAGGGACACAGCGAGAGAGAGTGAGGGGCGCAGCGAGAGAGAGTGAGGGACACAGCGAGAGAGAGTGAGGGACAGAGAGAGAGAGAGAGTGAGGGACTCAGAGAGAGAGAGTGAGGGACACAGAGAGAGAGAGTGAGGGACACAGCGAGAGAGAGTGAGGGACACAGCGAGAGAGTGAGGGACACAGCGAGAGAGAGTGAGGGACGCAGCGAGAGAGTGAGAGACACAGCGAGAGAGAGTGAGGGACACAGCGAGAGAGAGTGAGGGACACAGCGAGAGAGAGTGAGGGACACAGCGAGAGAGAGTGAGGGACACAGCGAGAGAGAGTGAGGGGCGCAGCGAGAGAGAGTGAGGGACACAGCGAGAGAGAGTGAGGGACAGAGAGAGAGAGAGAGTGAGGGACTCAGCGAGAGAGAGTGAGTGACACAGAGAGAGAGAGAGTGAGGGACACAGCGAGAGAGAGTGAGGGTCGCAGCGAGAGAGAGTGAGGGACACAGCGAGAGAGAGTGAGGGACAGAGAGAGAGAGAGAGTGAGGGACTCAGCGAGAGAGAGTGAGTGACACAGAGAGAGAGAGAGTGAGGGACTCAGCGAGAGAGAGTGAGGGACACAGCGAGAGAGAGTGAGGGACACAGCGAGAGAGAGTGAGGGACAGAGAGAGAGAGAGAGTGAGGGACTCAGCGAGAGAGAGTGAGTGACACAGAGAGAGAGAGAGTGAGGGACACAGCGAGAGAGAGTGAGGGTCGCAGCGAGAGAGAGTGAGGGACTCAGCGAGAGAGTGAGGGACACAGTGAGAGAGTGTGAGGGACACAGCGAGAGAGAGTGAGGGACACAGCGAGAGAGAGTGAGGGACTCAGCGAGAGAGAGTGAGGGATGCAGAGAGAGAGTGAGGGACACAGCGAGAGAGAGTGAGGGACACAGCGAGAGAGTGAGGGACACAGCGAGGGAGTGTGAGGGACTCAGCGAGAGAGAGTGAGGGACACAGCGAGAGAGAGTGAGGGACTCAGCGAGAGAGAGTGAGGGTCGCAGCGAGAGAGAGTGAAGGACTCAGCGAGAGAGTGAGGGACACAGCGAGAGAGAGTGAGGGACACAGCGAGAGAGAGTGAGGGACACAGAGAGAGAGAGTGAGGGACACAGAGAGACAGAGTGAGGGACGCAGCGAGAGAGAGTGAAGGACACAGCGAGAGAGAGTGAGGGACACAGAGAGAGAGAGTGAGGGACACAGCGAGAGAGAGTGAGGGACACAGCGAGAGAGAGTGAGGGACACAGAGAGAGAGAGTGAGGGACACAGCGAGAGAGTGAGGGACACAGAGAGAGAGAGTGAGGGACACAGCGAGAGAGAGTGAGGGACACAGCGAGAGAGAGTGAGGGACACAGCGAGAGAGAGTGAGGGACTCAGCGAGAGAGAGAGTGAGGAATGCAGAGAGAGAGTGAGGGACACAGCGAGAGAGAGTGAGGGACACAGCGAGAGAGTGAGGGACACAGCGAGAGAGAGTGAGGGACGCAGCGAGAGAGAGTGAGGGACACAGCGAGAGAGAGTGAGGGACACAGCGAGAGAGAGTGACGGACTCAGCGAGAGAGATAGTGAGGGATGCAGAGAGAGAGTGAGGGACACAGCGAGAGAGAGTGAGGGACACAGCGAGAGAGAGTGAGGGACACAGAGAGAGAGAGAGTGAGGGACACAGCGAGAGAGAGTGAGGGACACAGCGAGAGAGAGTGAGGGACACAGCGAGAGAGAGTGAGGGACACAGCGAGAGAGAGTGAGGGATGCAGAGAGAGAGTGAGGGACACAGCGAGAGAGAGTGAGGGACACAGCGAGAGAGTGAGGGACACAGCGAGAGAGAGAGTGAGGGACACAGCGAGAGAGTGTGAGGGACTCAGCGAGAGAGAGTGAGGGACACAGCGAGAGAGAGTGAGGGACTCAGCGAGAGAGATAGTGAGGGATGCAGAGAGAGAGTGAGGGACACAGCGAGAGCGAGTGAGGGACACAGCGAGAGAGAGAGTGAGGGATGCAGAGAGAGAGTGAGGGACACAGAGAGAGTGAGGGACACAGCGAGAGAGTGAGGGACACAGCGAGAGAGAGTGAGGGACACAGCGAGAGAGAGTGAGGGACGCAGCGAGAGAGAGTGAGGGACGCAGCGAGAGAGAATGAGGGACGCAGAGAGAGAGAGTGAGGGACACAGCGAGAGAGTGAGGGACACAGCGAGAGAGAGTGAGGGACTCAGCGAGAGAGAGTGAGGGACTCAGCGAGAGAGAGAGTGAGGGATGCAGAGAGAGAGTGAGGGACACAGCGAGAGAGAGTGAGGGACACAGCGAGAAAAAGTGAGGGACGCAGAGAGAGAGTGAGGGCCACAGCGAGAGAGAGAGTGAGGGATGCAGAGAGAGAGTGAGGGACACAGCGAGAGAGAGTGAGGGACACAGCGAGAAAAAGTGAGGGACGCAGAGAGAGAGAGTGAGGGACACAGCGAGAGAGAGTGAGGGACTCAGCGAGAGAGAGAGTGAGGGATGCAGAGAGAGAGTGAGGGACACAGCGAGAGAGAGTGAGGGACACAGCGAGAAAAAGTGAGGGACGCAGAGAGAGAGTGAGGGACACAGCGAGAGAGAGTGAGGGACACAGAGAGAGAGTGAGGGACAGAGAGAGAGAGAGAGTGAGGGACACAGCGAGAGAGAGTGAGGGGCACAGCGAGAGAGAGTGAGGGACACAGCGAGAGAGAGTGAGGGACACAGCGAGAGAGAGTGAGGGACACAGCGAGAGAGAGTGAGGGTCGCAGCAAGAGAGAGTGAGGGACACAGCGAGAGAGAGTGAGGGACTCAGCGAGAGAAAGTGAGGGACGCAGCGAGAGAGAGTGAGGGACACAGCGAGAGAGTGTGAGGGACTCAGCGAGAGAGAGAGTGAGGGACACAGCGAGAGAGAGTGAGGGACACAGCGAGAAAAAGTGAGGGACTCAGCGAGAGAGAGTGAGGGACACAGCGAGAGAGAGTGAGGGACACAGCGAGAGAGAGTGAGGGACAGAGAGAGAGAGAGAGTGAGGGACTCACCGAGAGAGAGTGAGTGACACAGAGAGAGAGAGAGTGAGGTACACAGCGAGAGAGAGTGAGGGTCGCAGCGAGAGAGAGTGAGGGACTCAGCGAGAGAGTGAGGGACACAGCGAGAGAGAGTGAGGGACACAGAGAGAGAGAGTGAGGGACACAGCAAGAGAGAGTGAGGGACACAGAGAGAGAGAGAGTGAGGGACTCACCGAGAGAGAGTGAGTGACACAGAGAGAGAGAGAGTGAGGTACACAGCGAGAGAGAGTGAGGGTCGCAGCGAGAGAGAGTGAGGGACTCAGCGAGAGAGAATGAGGGACACAGCGAGAGAGAGAGTGAGGGACACAGCGAGAGAGTGAGGGACACAGCGAGAGAGAGTGAGGGACACAGCGAGAGAGAGTGAGGGACTCAGCGAGAGAGAGAGTGAGGGTCGCAGCGAAAGAGAGTGAGGGACTCAGCGAGAGAGTGAGGGACACAGCGAGAGAGAGTGAGGGACTCAGCGAGAGTGAGAGTGAGGGATCCAGAGAGAGAGTGAGGGACACAGCGAGAGAGAGTGAGGGACACAGCGAGAGAGTGAGGGACACAGCGAGAGAGAGTGAGGGACGCAGCGAGAGAGAGTGAGGGACACAGCGAGAGAGAGTGAGGGACACAGCGAGAGAGAGTGAGGGATGCAGAGAGAGAGTGAGGGACACAGCGAGAGAGAGTGAGGGACACAGCGAGAGAGTGAGGGACACAGCGAGAGAGTGTGAGGGACTCAGCGAGAGAGAGTGAGGGACACAGCGAGAGAGAGTGAGGGACTCAGCGAGAGAGAGAGTGAGGGTCGCAGCGAAAGAGAGTGAGGGACTCAGCGAGAGAGTGAGGGACACAGCGAGAGAGAGTGAGAGACTCAGCGAGAGTGAGAGTGAGGGATGCAGAGAGAGAGTGAGGGACACAGCGAGAGAGAGTGAGGGACACAGCGAGAGAGTGAGGGACACAGCGAGAGAGAGTGAGGGACGCAGCGAGAGAGAGTGAGGGACACAGCGAGAGAGAGTGAGGGACTCAGCGAGAGAGAGAGTGAGGGACACAGCGAGAGAGTGTGAGGGACTCAGCGAGAGAGAGTGAGGGACACAGCGAGAGAGAGTGAGGGACTCAGCGAGAGAGATAGTGAGGGATGCAGAGAGAGAGTGAGGGACACAGCGAGAGAGAGTGAGGGACACAGCGAGAGAGAGTGAGGGACACAGCGAGAGAGAGTGAGGGACACAGCGAGAGAGAGTGAGGGACACAGCGAGAGAGAGAGTGAGGGACACAGCGCGAGAGAGTGAGAGACACAGCGAGAGAGAGTGAGGGACACAGCAAGAGAGAGTGAGGGACTCAGCGAGAGAGAGAGTGAGGCATGCAGAGAGAGAGTGAGGGACGCAGCGAGAGAGAGTGAGGGACACAGCGAGAGAGAGTGAGGGACTCAGCGAGAGAGAGAGTGAGGGATGCAGAGAGAGAGTGAGGGACGCAGCGAGAGAGAGTGAGGGACACAGAGAGAGAGAGTGAGGGACACAGCGAGAGAGAGTGAGAGACGCAGCGAGAGAAAGTGAGGGACGCAGCGAGAGAGAGTGAGGGACACAGCGAGAGAGAGAGTGAGGGATGCAGAGAGAGAGTGAGGGACACAGCGAGAGAGAGTGAGGGACACAGCGAGAGAGAGTGAGGGACACAGCGAGAGAGAGTGAGGGACACAGCGAGAGAGAGTGAGGGACACAGCGAGAGAGAGTGAGAGACACAGCGAGAGAGAGTGAGGGACACAGCAAGAGAGAGTGAGGGACACAGCGAGAGAGAGTGAGGGACACAGCGAGAGAGAGTGAGGGACACAGCGAGAGAGAGTGAGGGACACAGCGAGAGAGAGTGAGGGACACAGCGAGAGAGAGTGAGGGACACAGCGAGAGAGAGTGAGGGACACAGCGAGAGAGAGTGAGAGACACAGCGAGAGAGAGTGAGGGACACAGCAAGAGAGAGTGAGGGACTCAGCGAGAGAGAGTGAGAGACACAGCGAGAGAGAGTGAGGGATGCAGAGAGAGAGTGAGGGACGCAGCGAGAGAGAGTGAGAGACACAGCGAGAGAGAGTGAGGGACTCAGCGAGAGAGAGAGTGAGGGATGCAGAGAGAGAGTGAGGGACGCAGCGAGAGAGAGTGAGGGACACAGAGAGAGAGAGTGAGGGACACAGCGAGAGAGTGAGGGACACAGCGAGAGAGAGTGAGGGACACAGCGAGAGTGAGTGAGAGACGCAGCGAGAGAAAGTGAGGGACGCAGCGAGAGAGAGTGAGGGACACAGCGAGAGAGAGAGTGAGGGACACAGCGAGAGAGAGTGAGGGACACAGAGAGAGAGAGTGAGCGACACAGCGAGAGAGAGTGAGGGACACAGCGAGAGCGAGTGAGGATCACAGCAAGAGAGAGTGAGGGACTCAGCGAGAGAGAGAGTGAGGGATGCAGAGAGAGAGTGAGGGACGCAGCGAGAGAGAGTGAGGGACACAGCGAGAGAGAGTGAGGGACACAGCGAGAGAGAGTGAGGGACTCAGCGAGAGAGAGAGTGAGGGATGCAGAGAGAGAGTGAGGGACGCAGCGAGAGAGAGTGAGGGACACAGAGAGAGAGAGTGAGGGACACAGCGAGAGAGAGTGAGGGACACAGCGAGAGAGAGAGTGAGGGACACAGCGAGAGAGAGTGAGGGACACAGAGAGAGAGAGTGAGGGACACAGCGAGAGAGAAAGTGAGGGACGCAGCGAGAAAAAGTGAGGGACGCAGCGAGAGAGAGTGAGGGACACAGCGAGAGAGAGAGTGAGGGACACAGCGAGTAAAAGTGAGGGACGCAGCGAGAGAAAGTGAGGGACGCAGCGAGAGAGAGTGAGGGACACAGCGAGAGAGAGTGAGGGACACAGCGAGAGATAGAGTGAGGGACACAGTGAGAGAGAGTGAGAGACACAGCGAGAGAGAGAGTGAGGGACGCAGCGAGAGACAGTGAGGGGCACAGTGAGAGAGAGTGAGAGACACAGCGAGAGAGAGTGATGGACACAACGAGAGAGAGTGAGGGACACAGCGAGAGAGAGAATGAGGGACACAGCGAGAGAGAGTGAGGGACGCAGCGAGAGAGAGAATGAGGGACACAGCGAGAGAGAGTGAGGGACGCAGCGAGAGAGAGTGAGGGACACAGCGAGAGAGAGTGAGGGACGCAGCGAGAGAGAGAATGAGGGACACAGCGAGAGAGAGTGAGGGACACAGCGAGAGAGTGAGGGACACAGCGAGAGAGAGAGTGAGGGACACAGCGAGAGAGTGTGAGGGACTCAGCGAGAGAGAGTGAAGGACACAGCGAGAGAGAGTGAGGGACTCAGCGAGAGAGATAGTGAGGGATGCAGAGAGAGAGTGAGGGACACAGCGAGAGAGAGTGAGGGACGCAGCGAGAGAGAGAATGAGGGACACAGCGAGAGAGAGTGAGGGACACAGCGAGAGAGTGAGGGACACAGCGAGAGAGAGAGTGAGGGACACAGCGAGAGAGTGTGAGGGACTCAGCGAGAGAGAGTGAAGGACACAGCGAGAGAGAGTGAGGGACTCAGCGAGAGAGAGAGTGAGGGATGCAGAGAGAGAGTGAGGGACACAGCGAGAGAGAGTGAGGGACTCAGCGAGAGAGAGAGTGAGGGATGCAGAGAGAGAGTGAGGGACACAGCGAGAGAGAGTGAGGGACAGAGAGAGAGAGAGAGTGAGGGTCGCAGCAAGAGAGAGTGAGGGACACAGCGAGAGAGAGTGAGGGACTCAGCGAGAGAAAGTGAGGGACGCAGCGAGAGAGAGTGAGGGACACAGCGAGATAGAGTGAGGGACACAGCGAGAGAGAGTGAGGGACACAGCGAGAGAGAGTGAGGGACACAGCGAGAGAGTGTGAGGGACTCAGCGAGAGAGAGAGTGAGGGATGCAGAGAGAGAGTGAGGGACACAGCGAGAGAGAGTGAGGGACACAGCGAGAAAAAGTGAGGGACTCAGCGAGAGAGAGAGAGGGGCACAGCGAGAGAGAGAGTGAGGGACGCAGCGAGAGAGAGTGAGGGACACAGCGAGAGAGAGTGAGGGACACAGCGAGAGAGAGTGAGGGACACAGCGAGAGAGAGTGTGGGACACAGAGAGAGAAAGTGAGGGACGCAGCGAGAGAGAGTGAGGGACTCAGCGAGAGAGAGAGTGAGGGATGCAGCGAGAGAAAGTGAGGGACGCAGCGAGAGAGAGTGAGGGACTCAGCGAGAGAGAGAGTGAGGGATGCAGAGAGAGAGTGAGGGACACAGCGAGAGAGAGTGAGGGACACAGCGAGAGAAAGTGAGGGACGCAGCGAGAGAGAGTGAGGGACTCAGCGAGAGAGAGAGTGAGGGATGCAGAGAGAGAGTGAGGGACACAGCGAGAGAGAGTGAGGGACACAGCGAGAAAATGTGAGGGACTCAGCGAGAGAGAGTGAGGGACACAGCGAGAGAGAGTGAGGGACACAGCGAGAGAGAGTGAGGGACACAGCGAGAGAGAGTGAGGGACGCAGCGAGAGAAAGTGAGGGACGCAGCGAGAGAGAGTGAGGGACTCAGCGAGAGAGAGAGTGAGGGATGCAGAGAGAGAGTGAGGGACACAGCGAGAGAGAGTGAGGGACACAGCGAGAAAATGTGAGGGACTCAGCGAGAGAGAGTGAGGGACACAGCGAGAGAGAGTGAGGGACACAGCGAGAGAGAGTGAGGGACACAGCGAGAGAGAGTGAGGGACACAGAGAGAGAGAGTGAGGGACACAGCGAGAGAGAGTGAGGGGCACAGCGAGAGAGAGTGAGGGACACAGCGAGAGAGAGTGAGGGGCACAGCGAGAGAGAGTGAGGGACACAGCGAGAGAGTGAGGGACACAGCGAGAGAGAGTGAGGGACACAGCGAGAGAGAGTGAGGGACACAGAGAGAGAGAGTGAGGGACACAGAGAGAGAGAGTGAGGGACACAGCGAGAGAGAGTGAGGGACACAGCGAGAGAGAGTGAGGGACAGAGAGAGAGAGAGAGTGAGGGACTCAGCGAGAGAGAGTGAGTGACACAGAGAGAGAGAGAGTGAGGGACACAGCGAGAGAGAGTGAGGGTCGCAGCGAGAGAGAGTGAGGGACTCAGCGAGAGAGTGAGGGACACAGCGAGAGAGAGTGAGGGACACAGCGAGAGAGAGTGAGGGATGCAGAGAGAGAGTGAGGGACACAGCGAGAGAGAGTGAGGGACACAGCGAGAGAGTGAGGGACACAGCGAGAGAGTGTGAGGGACTCAGCGAGAGAGAGTGAGGGACTCAGCGAGAGAGAGTGAGGGACACAGCGAGAGAGTGAGGGACACAGCGAGAGAGAGTTAGGGACACAGCGAGAGAGAGTGAGGGACTCAGCGAGAGAGAGAGTGAGGGTCGCAGCGAGAGAGAGTGAGGGACTCAGCGAGAGAGAGTGAGGGACACAACGAGAGAGAGTGAGGGACTCAGCGAGAGAGAGAGTGAGGGATGCAGAGAGAGAGTGAGGGACACAGCGAGAGAGAGTGAGGGACACAGCGAGAGAGTGAGGGACACAGCGAGAGAGAGTGAGGGACTCAGCGAGAGAGAGAGTGAGGGACACAGCGAGAGAGTCTGAGGGACTCAGCGAGAGAGAGTGAGGGACACAGCGAGAGAGAGTGAGGGACACAGCGAGAGAGAGTGAGGGACACAGCGAGAGAGAGTGAGGGACACAGCGAGATAGAGTGAGGGACACAGCGAGAGAGAGTGAGGGACACAGCGAGAGAGAGTGAGGGACACAGAGAGAGAGAGTGAGGGACACAGCGAGAGAGAGTGAGGGACACAGCGAGAGAGAGTGAGGGACACAGCGAGAGAGAGTGAGGGACACAGAGAGAGAGAGTGAGGGACACAGCGAGAGAGAGAGTGAGGGACACAGAGAGAGAGAGTGAGGGACTCAGCGAGAGAGATAGTGAGGGATGCAGAGAGAGAGTGAGGGACACAGCGAGAGAGAGTGAGGGACACAGCGAGAGAGAGTGAGGGACACAGCGAGAGAGAGTGAGGGACACAGCGAGAGAGAGTGAGGGACACAGCGAGAGAGAGTGAGAGACACAGCGAGAGAGAGTGAGGGACACAGCAAGAGAGAGTGAGGGACTCAGCGAGAGAGAGAGTGAGGGATGCAGAGAGAGAGTGAGGGACGCAGCGAGAGAGAGTGAGGGACACAGCGAGAGAGAGTGAGGGACACAGCGAGAGAGAGTGTGGGACACAGCGAGAGAGAGAGTGAGGGATGCAGAGAGAGAGTGAGGGACGCAGCGAGAGAGAGTGAGGGACACAGCGAGAGAGAGTGAGGGACTCAGCGAGAGAGAGAGTGAGGGATGCAGAGAGAGAGTGAGGGACGCAGCGAGAGAGAGTGAGGGACACAGAGAGAGAGAGTGAGGGACACAGCGAGAGAGAGTGAGAGACGCAGCGAGAGAAAGTGAGGGACGCAGCGAGAGAGCGTGAGGGACACAGCGAGAGAGAGAGTGAGGGATGCAGAGAGAGAGTGAGGGACACAGCGAGAGAGAGTGAGGGACACAGCGAGAGAGAGTGAGAGACACAGCGAGAGAGAGTGAGGGACAGAGAGAGAGTGAGGGACACAGAGAGAGAGAGTGAGGGACACAGCGAGATAGAGTGAGGGACACAGCAAGAGAGAGTGAGGGACACAGCGAGAGAGAGTGAGGGACACAGCGAGAGAGAGTGAGGGACACAGCGAGAGAGAGTGAGAGACACAGCGAGAGAGAGTGAGGGACACAGCAAGAGAGAGTGAGGGACTCAGCGAGAGAGAGAGTGAGGGATGCAGAGAGAGTGAGGGACGCAGCGAGAGAGAGTGAGGGACACAGCGAGAGAGAGTGAGGGACTCAGCGAGAGAGAGAGTGAGGGATGCAGAGAGAGAGTGAGGGACGCAGCGAGAGAGAGTGAGGGACACAGAGAGAGAGAGTGAGGGACACAGCGAGAGTGAGGGACACAGCGAGAGTGAGTGAGAGACGCAGCGAGAGAAAGTGAGGCACACAGCGAGAGAGAGTGAGGGATGCAGCGAGAGAGAGTGAGGGACGCAGCGAGAGAGAGTGAGAGACACAGCGAGAGAGTGAGGGACACAGCGAGAGAGAGTGAGGGACACAGAGAGAGAGTGAGGGACACAGCGAGAGAGAGTGAGGGACACAGAGAGAGAGTGAGGGACACAGCGAGAGCGAGTGAGGATCACAGCAAGAGAGAGTGAGGGATGCAGAGAGAGAGTGAGGGACACAGCGAGAGAGAGTGAGGGACTCAGCGAGAGAGAGAGTGAGGGATGCAGAGAGAGAGTGAGGGACGCAGCGAGAGAGAGTGAGGGACACAGCGAGAGAGAGTGAGGGACTCAGCGAGAGAGAGAGTGAGGGACACAGCGAGAGAGAGTGAGGGACGCAGCGAGAGAGAGTGAGGGATGCAGAGAGAGAGTGAGGGACGCAGCGAGAGAGAGTGAGGGACACAGAGAGAGAGAGTGAGGGACACAGCGAGAGAGAGTGAGAGACGCAGCGAGAGAAAGTGAGGGACGCAGCGAGAGAGAGTGAGGGACACAGCGAGAGAGAGAGTGAGGGACACAGCGAGTAAAAGTGAGGGACGCAGCGAGAGAAAGTGAGGGACGCAGCGAGAGAGAGTGAGGGACACAGCGAGAGAGAGTGAGGGACACAGCGAGAGAGAGAGTGAGGGACACAGTGAGAGAGAGTGAGAGACACAGCGAGAGAGAGAGTGAGGGACGCAGCGAGAGACAGTGAGGGGCACAGTGAGAGAGAGTGAGAGACACAGCGAGAGAGAGTGATGGACACAACGAGAGAGAGTGAGGGACACAGCGAGAGAGAGAATGGGGGACACAGCGAGAGAGAGTGAGGGACGCAGCGAGAGAGAGAATGAGGGACACAGCGAGAGAGAGTGAGGGACGCAGCGAGAGAGAGTGAGGGACACAGCGAGAGAGAGTGAGGGACGCAGCGAGAGAGAGAATGAGGGACACAGCGAGAGAGAGTGAGGGACGCAGCGAGAGAGAGTGAGGGACACAGCGAGAGAGAGTGAGGGACACAGCGAGAGAGAGTGAGGGACACAGCGAGAGAGAGTGAGGGACACAGCGAGAGAGTGAGGGACACAGCGAGAGAGTGTGAGGGACTCAGCGAGAGAGAGTGAGGGACACAGCGAGAGAGAGTGAGGGACTCAGCGAGAGAGAGAGTGAGGGATGCAGACAGAGAGTCAGGGACACAGCGAGAGAGAGTGAGAGACACAGCGAGAGAGGGTGAGGGACTCTGCGAGAGAGAGTGAGGGACGCAGCGAGAGAGAGTGAGGGACACAGCGAGAGAGAGTGAGGCACACAGCGAGAGAGTGAGGGACACAGCGAGAGAGAGTGTGGGACGCAGCGAGAGAGAGTGAGGGACACAGCGAGAGAGAGTGAGGGACACAGCAAGAGAGAGTGAGGGACAGAGAGAGAGTGTGAGGGACGCAGCGAGAGATAGAGAGAAAGACGCAGCGAGAGAGTGATGGACACAGCGAGAGAGAATGAGGGACGCAGAGAGAGAGTGAGGATCACAGCGAGAGAGAGTGAGGGACACAGCGAGAGAGAGTGATGGACACAGCGAGAAAGAATGAGGGACACAGTGAGAGAGAGTGAGGGGCGCAGAGAGAGAGAGTGAGGGACGCAGAGAGAGAGAGAGTGAGGGACACAGCGAGAGAGAGTGAGGGTCGCAGAGAGAGAGAGTGAGGGACACAGCGAGAGAGAGTGAGGGACACAACGAGAGAGAGTGAGTGACACAGCGAGAGAGAGTGAGGGACACAGCGAGAGAGAATGAGGGACAGAGAGAGAGAGAGTGAGGATCACAGCGAGAGAGAGTGAGGGACACAGCGAGAGAGAATGAGGGACACAGCGAGAGAGTGTGAGGGACGCAGCGAGAGAGAGTGAGAGACACAGCGAGAGAGAGTGAGGGTCGCAGCGAGAGAGAGTGAGGGACACAACGAGAGAGAGTGAGTGACACAGTGAGAGAGAATGAGGGACAGAGAGAGAGAGAGTGAGGATCACAGCGAGAGAGAGTGAGGGACACAGCGAGAGAGAATGAGGGACACAGCGAGAGAGTGTGAGGGACGCAGCGAGAGAGAGTGAGAGACACAGCGAGAGAGAGTGAGGGTCGCAGCGAGAGAGAGTGAGGGACACAGCGAGAGAGAGTGAGGGACACAGCGAGACAGAGAGTGATGGACACAGCGAGAGAGAATGAGGGACGCAGAGAGAGAGAGTGAGGGACACAGCGAGAGAGAGAATGAGGGACACAGCGAGAGAGAGTGAGGGACGCAGCGAGAGAGAGTGAGAGACACAGCAAGAGAGAGTGAGGGACACAGAGAGAGAGTGAGGGACGCAGCGAGAGAGATAGTGAAGGACACAGCGAGAGAGAGTGAGGAACACAGCGAGAGAGAATGAGGGACGCAGAGAGAGAGAGTGAGGATCACAGCGAGAGAGAGTGAAGGACACAGCGAGAGAGAGTGAGGGACACAGCGAGAGAGAGTGAGGGACGCAGAGAGAGAGAGTGATGGACACAGCGAGAGAGAATGAGGGACGCAGAGAGAGAGAGTGAGGATCACAGCGAGAGAGAGTGAGGGACACAGCGAGAGAGAGTGTGAGGGACACAGCGAGAGAGAGTGAGGATCACAGCGAGAGAGAGTGAGGGACACAGCGAGAGAGAGTGAGGGACACAGCGAGAGAGAGTGAGGGACACAGCGAGAGAGAGTGTGAGGGACACAGCGAGAGAGAGTGAGGATCACAGCGAGAGAGAATGAGGGACGCAGCGAGAGAGAGTGAGGGACACAGCGAGAGAGAATGAGGGACGCAGCGAGAGAGGGACACAGAGAGCGAGGGACACAGAGAGCGAGGGACACACAGAGAGAGCGAGGGACACAGACAGAGCAAGGGACACAGAGAGAGCGAGGGACATAGAGAGCGAGGGACATAGGGAGCGAGGGACGCACAGAGAGAACGAGGGACACAGAGAGCGAGGGACACACAGAGAGAGTGAGGGACACAGAGAGTGTGGAACAAAGAGAGCGAGGGACACAGAGAGAGCGAGGGACACAGAGAGAGAGTGAAGGACACACAGAGAGAGTGAGGGACACAGAGAGTGTGGAACACAGAGAGCGAATGACACAGAGAGAGCGAGGGACAGAGAGAGAGAGAGAGGGACACACAGAGAGAGTGAGGTACACAGAGAGAGAGTGAGGGACACAGAGAGAGCGAGGGACACAGAGAGAGAGTGAAGGACACACAGAGAGAGTGAGGGACACAGAGAGTGTGGAACACAGAGAGCGAATGACACAGAGAGCGCGAGGGACAGAGAGAGAGAGAGAGGGACACACAGAGAGAGTGAGGGACACAGAGAGAGAGTGAGGGACACAGAGAGAGCGAGGGACACAGAGAGAGAGTGAGGGACACAGAGAGTGTGGAACACAGAGCGCGAGGGAAACAGAGAGAGCGAGGGACACAGAGAGAGTGAGGGACGACACACAGAGAGAGTGAGGGACACAGAGAGAGTGGAACACAGAGCGCGAGGGAAACAGAGAGAGCGAGGGACACAGAGAGCGAGGGACACACAGAGAGAGTGAGGGACACAGAGAGTGTGGAACACAGAGCGCGAGGGAAACAGAGAGAGCGAGGGACACAGAGAGAGTGAGGGACGACACACAGAGAGAGTGAGGGACACAGAGAGTGTGGAACACAGAGAGCGAATGACACAGAGAGAGCGAGGGACACAGAGAGAGCGAGGGACACAGAGAGAGTGAGGGACACAGAGAGAGTGAGGGACACAGAGCGAGGGACACAGACAGAGCGAGGGACACAGAGAGAGTGAGGGACACAGAGAGCGCGAGTGACACAGAAAGAGCGAGGACACAGAGAGCGAGGGACACAGAGAGCGAGGGACACACAGAAATAGCGTGGGACACAGAGAGCGAGGGACACACAGAGAGAGTGTGGGACACAGAGAGAGTGAGTGACACAGAGAGAGAGCGTGGGACACAGAGAGTGAGGGACACACAGACAGAGCCAGGGACACAGAGAGAGCGAGGGACACAGAGAGCAAGGGACACACAGAGAGAGCGAGGGACACAGAGAGCGAGGGACACACAGAGAGAGTGTGGGACACAGAGAGAGTGAGAGACACAGAGAGAGTGAGGGACACACAGAGAGCGAGGAACACAGAGAGAGCGAATGACACAGAGAGCGAGGGACACAGAGAGCGAGGGACACAGAGAGTGAGGGACACAATGAGAGTGAGGGACCCAGAGGGAGCGAGGGACCCAGAGAGAACGAGGGACACAAAGAGCGAGGGACACAGAGCACGAGGGACACAGAGAGCGAGGGACACAGAGAGTGTGGGACACAGAGAGCGAGGGACACAGAGACTGAGGGACACAGAGAGTGAGGGACACACAGAGCGAGGGACACAGAGAGTGTGGGACACAGAGAGTGAGGGACACAGAGAGCGAGGGACACAAAGGGCAAGGGACACAGAGAGTGTGGGACACAGAGAGTGTGGGACACAGAGAGCGAGGGACACAGATAGCGAGGGACACAGAGAGTGAGGGGCACAGAGAGCGAGGGACACAGAGAGAGCGAGGGGCACACAGAGAGCGAGGGACACAGAGAGAGCGAGGGACACACAGAGAGCGAGGGACACAGAGAGAGCGAGGGGCAGAGAGAGAGCGAGGGACACAGAGAGCCAGGGACACAGAGAGAGCGAGGGACACACAGCGAGCGAGGGACACAGAGAGCGAGGGACACAGAGAGAGCGAGGGACACAGAGACGAGGGACACAGAGAGCGAAGGACACAGAGAGCACGAGTGACACAGAGAGCGCAAGGGACACAGAGAGCGCGAGCGACACAGACACCGGGAGGGACACAGAGACCGCGAGGGACAGAGAGAGAGTGGGGGACACAGAGAGAGCGAGGGTCACAGAGAGCAAGGGACACAGAGAGCGAGGGACACTTAGAGAGTGAAGGATACAGAGAGTGAGGGACACACTGAGAGATTGTGGGACACAGAGAGCGAGTGACACAGAGAGCGCGAGGGACACAGAGAGCGAGGGACACAGAGAGTGTGGAACACAGTGAGTGAGGGACACAGAGAGAGCGAGGGACACAGAGAGATAGCGAGGGACACAGAGAGCGAGGGACGCAGAGAGCGAGGGACACACAGAGAGAGCGAGGGACACAGACAGAGCAAGGGACACAGAGAGAGCGAGGGACATAGAGAGCGTGGGACGCACAGAGAGAACGAGGGACACAGAGAGCGAGGGACACAGAGAGCGAGGGACACAGAGAGCGAGGGAAACACAGAGAGCGAGGGACACAGAGAGCGAGGGAAACACAGAGAGAGTGAGGGACACAGAGAGTGAAGAACACAGAGAGAACGAGGGACACAGAGAGAACGAGGGACACAGAGAGCGAGGGACACAGAGAGCGAGGGAAACACAGAGAGAGTGAGGGACACAGAGAGTGAGGAACACAGAGAGAACGAGGGACACAGAGAGAACGAGGGACACAGAGAGTGAGGAACACAGAGAGCGAGGGAAACACAGAGAGCGAGGGACACAGACAGCGAGGGACACACAGAGAGAGTGACGGACACAGAGAGTGTGGAACACAGAGAGCGAGGGACTCAGAGAGAGCGAGGGACACAGAGAGAGCGAGGGACACAGAGAGAGTGAGGGACACAGAGAGAGAGAGTGAGGGACACAGCGAGAGAGAGTGAGGGACACAGCGAGAGAGTGAGGGACACAGCGAGAGAGTGTGAGGGACTCAGCGAGAGAGAGTGAGGGACACAGCGAGAGAGAGTGAGGGACTCAGCGAGAGAGAGAGTGAGGGATGCAGACAGAGAGTCAGGGACACAGCGAGAGAGGGTGAGGGACTCTGCGAGAGAGAGTGAGGGACACAGCGAGAGAGAGTGAGGCACACAGCGAGAGAGTGAGGGACACAGCGAGAGAGAGTGTGGGACGCAGCGAGAGAGAGTGAGGGACACAGCGAGAGAGAGTGAGGGACACAGCAAGAGAGAGTGAGGGACAGAGAGAGAGTGTGAGGGACGCAGCGAGAGAGAGTGAGGGACACAGCGAGAGAGAGAGTGAGGGACACAGCGAGAGAGAGTGAGGGACACAGAGAGAGAGAGTGAGGGACACAGCGAGAGAGAGTGAGGGACACAGCGAGAGAGTGATGGACACAGCGAGAGAGAATGAGGGACGCAGAGAGAGAGTGAGGATCACAGCGAGAGAGAGTGAGGGACACAGCGAGAGAGAGTGATGGACACAGCGAGAAAGAGTGAGGGACACAGCGAGAGAGAGTGAGGGACACAGTGAGAGAGAGTGAGGGGCGCAGAGAGAGAGAGTGAGGGACGCAGAGAGAGAGAGAGTGAGGGACACAGCGAGAGAGAATGAGGGACACAGCGAGAGAGTGTGAGGGACGCAGCGAGAGAGAGTGAGAGACACAGCGAGAGAGAGTGAGGGTCGCAGCGAGAGAGAGTGAGGGACACAACGAGAGAGAGTGAGTGACACAGTGAGAGAGAATGAGGGACAGAGAGAGAGAGAGTGAGGATCACAGCGAGAGAGAGTGAGGGACACAGCGAGAGAGAATGAGGGACACAGCGAGAGAGTGTGAGGGACGCAGCGAGAGAGAGTGAGAGACACAGCGAGAGAGAGTGAGGGTCGCAGCGAGAGAGAGTGAGGGACACAGCGAGAGAGAGTGAGGGACACAGCGAGACAGAGAGTGATGGACACAGCGAGAGAGAATGAGGGACGCAGAGAGAGAGAGTGAGGGACACAGCAAGAGAGAGAATGAGGGACACAGCGAGAGAGAGTGAGGGACGCAGCGAGAGAGAGTGAGAGACACAGCAAGAGAGAGTGAGGGACACAGAGAGAGAGTGAGGGACGCAGCGAGAGAGATAGTGAAGGACACAGCGAGAGAGAGTGAGGAACACAGCGAGAGAGAATGAGGGACGCAGAGAGAGAGAGTGAGGATCACAGCGAGAGAGAGTGAAGGACACAGCGAGAGAGAGTGAGGGACACAGCGAGAGAGAGTGAGGGACGCAGAGAGAGAGAGTGATGGACACAGCGAGAGAGAATGAGGGACGCAGAGAGAGAGAGTGAGGATCACAGCGAGAGAGAGTGAGGGACACAGCGAGAGAGAGTGTGAGGGACACAGCGAGAGAGAGTGAGGATCACAGCGAGAGAGAGTGAGGGACACAGCGAGAGAGAGTGAGGGACACAGCGAGAGAGAGTGAGGGACACAGCGAGAGAGAGTGTGAGGGACACAGCGAGAGAGAGTGAGGATCACAGCGAGAGAGAATGAGGGACGCAGCGAGAGAGAGTGAGGGACACAGCGAGAGAGAATGAGGGACGCAGCGAGAGAGGGACACAGAGAGCGAGGGACACAGAGAGCGAGGGACACACAGAGAGAGCGAGGGACACAGACAGAGCAAGGGACACAGAGAGAGCGAGGGACATAGAGAGCGAGGGACATAGGGAGCGAGGGACGCACAGAGAGAACGAGGGACACAGAGAGCGAGGGACACACAGAGAGAGTGAGGGACACAGAGAGTGTGGAACAAAGAGAGCGAGGGACACAGAGAGAGCGAGGGACACAGAGAGAGAGTGAAGGACACACAGAGAGAGTGAGGGACACAGAGAGTGTGGAACACAGAGAGCGAATGACACAGAGAGAGCGAGGGACAGAGAGAGAGAGAGAGGGACACACAGAGAGAGTGAGGTACACAGAGAGAGAGTGAGGGACACAGAGAGAGCGAGGGACACAGAGAGAGAGTGAGGGACACAGAGAGAGAGTGAGGGACACAGAGAGACCGAGGGACACAAAGAGAGCGAGGGACACAGAGAGAGTGAAGGACACACAGAGAGAGTGAGGGACACAGAGAGAGAGTGAGGGACACAGAGAGAGCGAGGGACACAAAGAGAGCGAGGGACACAGAGAGAGAGTGAGGGACACAGAGAGTGTGGAACACAGAGCGCGAGGGACACAGAGAGAGCGAGGGACACAGAGAGAGTGAGGGACACAGAGAGTGTGGAACACAGAGAGCGAATGACACAGAGAGAGCGAGGGACACAGAGAGAGCGAGGGACACAGAGAGAGTGAGGGACACAGAGAGAGTGAGGGACACAGAGCGAGGGACACAGACAGAGCGAGGGACACAGAGAGAGTGAGGGACACAGAGAGCGCGAGTGACACAGAAAGAGCGAGGACACAGAGAGCGAGGGACACAGAGAGCGAGGGACACAGAGAGCGAGGGACACACAGAAATAGCGTGGGACACAGAGAGCGAGGGACACACAGAGAGAGTGTGGGACACAGAGAGAGTGAGTGACACAGAGAGAGAGCGTGGGACACAGAGAGTGAGGGACACACAGACAGAGCCAGGGACACAGAGAGAGCGAGGGACACAGAGAGCAAGGGACACACAGAGAGAGCGAGGGACACAGAGAGCGAGGGACACACAGAGAGAGTGTGGGACACAGAGAGAGTGTGGGACACAGAGAGAGTGAGAGACACAGAGAGAGTGAGGGACACACAGAGAGCGAGGAACACAGAGAGAGCGAATGACACAGAGAGCGAGGGACACAGAGAGCGAGGGACACAGAGAGTGAGGGACACAATGAGAGTGAGGGACCCAGAGGGAGCGAGGGACCCAGAGAGAACGAGGGACACAAAGAGCGAGGGACACAGAGCACGAGGGACACAGAGAGCGAGGGACACAGAGAGTGTGGGACACAGAGAGCGAGGGACACAGAGACTGAGGGACACAGAGAGTGAGGGACACACAGAGCGAGGGACACAGAGAGTGTGGGACACAGAGAGTGAGGGACACAGAGAGCGAGGGACACAAAGGGCAAGGGACACAGAGAGTGTGGGACACAGAGAGTGTGGGACACAGAGAGCGAGGGACACAGATAGCGAGGGACACAGAGAGTGAGGGGCACAGAGAGTGAGGGACACAGAGAGAGCGAGGGGCACACAGAGAGCGAGGGACACAGAGAGAGCGAGGGACACACAGAGAGCGAGGGACACAGAGAGAGCGAGGGGCAGAGAGAGAGCGAGGGACACAGAGAGCCAGGGAGACAGAGAAAGCGAGGGACACACAGCGAGCGAGGGACACAGAGAGCGAGGGACACAGAGAGAGCGAGGGACACAGAGACGAGGGACACAGAGAGCGAAGGACACAGAGAGCACGAGTGACACAGAGAGCGCAAGGGACACAGAGAGCGCGAGCGACACAGACACCGGGAGGGACACAGAGACCGCGAGGGACAGAGAGAGAGTGGGGGACACAGAGAGAGCGAGGGTCACAGAGAGCAAGGGACACAGAGAGCGAGGGACACTTAGAGAGTGAAGGATACAGAGAGTGAGGGACACACTGAGAGAGTGTGGGACACAGAGAGCGAGTGACACAGAGAGCGCGAGGGACACAGAGAGCGAGGGACACAGAGAGTGTGGAACACAGTGAGTGAGGGACACAGAGAGAGCGAGGGACACAGAGAGATAGCGAGGGACACAGAGAGCGAGGGACGCAGAGAGCGAGGGACACACAGAGAGAGCGAGGGACACAGACATAGCAAGGGACACAGAGAGAGCGAGGGACATAGAGAGCGTGGGACGCACAGAGAGAACGAGGGACACAGAGAGCGAGGGACACAGAGAGCGAGGGACACAGAGAGCGAGGGAAACACAGAGAGCGAGGGACACAGAGAGCGAGGGAAACACAGAGAGAGTGAGGGACACAGAGAGTGAAGAACACAGAGAGAACGAGGGACACAGAGAGAACGAGGGACACAGAGAGCGAGGGACACAGAGAGCGAGGGAAACACAGAGAGAGTGAGGGACACAGAGAGTGAGGAACACAGAGAGAACGAGGGACACAGAGAGAACGAGGGACACAGAGAGTGAGGAACACAGAGAGCGAGGGAAACACAGAGAGCGAGGGACACAGACAGCGAGGGACACACAGAGAGAGTGACGGACACAGAGAGTGTGGAACACAGAGAGCGAGGGACTCAGAGAGAGCGAGGGACACAGAGAGAGCGAGGGACACAGAGAGAGTGAGGGACACAGAGAGAGAGAGTGAGGGACACAGCGAGAGAGAGTGAGGGACACAGCGAGAGAGTGAGGGACACAGCGAGAGAGTGTGAGGGACTCAGCGAGAGAGAGTGAGGGACACAGCGAGAGAGAGTGAGGGACTCAGCGAGAGAGAGAGTGAGGGATGCAGACAGAGAGTCAGGGACACAGCGAGAGAGGGTGAGGGACTCTGCGAGAGAGAGTGAGGGACACAGCGAGAGAGAGTGAGGCACACAGCGAGAGAGTGAGGGACACAGCGAGAGAGAGTGTGGGACGCAGCGAGAGAGAGTGAGGGACACAGCGAGAGAGAGTGAGGGACACAGCAAGAGAGAGTGAGGGACAGAGAGAGAGTGTGAGGGACGCAGCGAGAGAGAGAGTGAGGGACACAGCGAGAGAGAGTGAGGGACACAGCGAGAGAGTGATGGACACAGCGAGAGAGAATGAGGGACGCAGAGAGAGAGTGAGGATCACAGCGAGAGAGAGTGAGGGACACAGCGAGAGAGAGTGATGGACACAGCGAGAAAGAGTGAGGGACACAGCGAGAGAGAGTGAGGGACACAGTGAGAGAGAGTGAGGGGCGCAGAGAGAGAGAGTGAGGGACGCAGAGAGAGAGAGAGTGAGGGACACAGCGAGAGAGAGTGAGGGTCGCAGAGAGAGAGAGTGAGGGACACAGCGAGAGAGAGTGAGGGACACAACGAGAGAGAGTGAGTGACACAGAGAGAGAGAATGAGGGACAGAGAGAGAGAGAGTGAGGATCACAGCGAGAGAGAGTGAGGGACACAGCGAGAGAGAATGAGGGACACAGCGAGAGAGTGTGAGGGACGCAGCGAGAGAGAGTGAGAGACACAGCGAGAGAGAGTGAGGGTCGTAGCGAGAGAGAGTGAGGGACACAACGAGAGAGAGTGAGTGACACAGTGAGAGAGAATGAGGGACAGAGAGAGAGAGAGTGAGGATCACAGCGAGAGAGAGTGAGGGACACAGCGAGAGAGAATGAGGGACACAGCGAGAGAGTGTGAGGGACGCAGCGAGAGAGAGTGAGAGACACAGCGAGAGAGAGTGAGGGTCGCAGCGAGAGAGAGTGAGGGACACAGCGAGAGAGAGTGAGGGACACAGCGAGACAGAGAGTGATGGACACAGCGAGAGAGAATGAGGGACGCAGAGAGAGAGAGTGAGGGACACAGCGAGAGAGAGAATGAGGGACACAGCGAGAGAGAGTGAGGGACGCAGCGAGAGAGAGTGAGAGACACAGCAAGAGAGAGTGAGGGACACAGAGAGAGAGTGAGGGACGCAGCGAGAGAGATAGTGAAGGACACAGCGAGAGAGAGTGAGGAACACAGCGAGAGAGAATGAGGGACGCAGAGAGAGAGAGTGAGGATCACAGCGAGAGAGAGTGAAGGACACAGCGAGAGAGAGTGAGGGACACAGCGAGAGAGAGTGAGGGACGCAGAGAGAGAGAGTGATGGACACAGCGAGAGAGAATGAGGGACGCAGAGAGAGAGAGTGAGGATCACAGCGAGAGAGAGTGAGGGACACAGCGAGAGAGAGTGTGAGGGACACAGCGAGAGAGAGTGAGGATCACAGCGAGAGAGAGTGAGGGACACAGCGAGAGAGAGTGAGGGACACAGCGAGAGAGAGTGAGGGACACAGCGAGAGAGAGTGTGAGGGACACAGCGAGAGAGAGTGAGGATCACAGCGAGAGAGAATGAGGGACGCAGCGAGAGAGAGTGAGGGACACAGCGAGAGAGAATGAGGGACGCAGCGAGAGAGGGACACAGAGAGCGAGGGACACAGAGAGCGAGGGACACACAGAGAGAGCGAGGGACACAGACAGAGCAAGGGACACAGAGAGAGCGAGGGACATAGAGAGCGAGGGACATAGGGAGCGAGGGACGCACAGAGAGAACGAGGGACACAGAGAGCGAGGGACACACAGAGAGAGTGAGGGACACAGAGAGTGTGGAACACAGAGAGCGAGGGACACAGAGAGAGCGAGGGACACAGAGAGAGAGTGAAGGACACACAGAGAGAGTGAGGGACACAGAGAGTGTGGAACACAGAGAGCGAATGACACAGAGAGAGCGAGGGACACAGAGAGAGCGAGGGACAGAGAGAGAGAGAGAGGGACACACAGAGAGAGTGAGGTACACAGAGAGAGAGTGAGGGACACAGAGAGAGCGAGGGACACAGAGAGAGAGTGAAGGACACAGAGAGTGTGGAACACAGAGAGCGAATGACACAGAGAGCGCGAGGGACAGAGAGAGAGAGAGAGGGACACACAGAGAGAGTGAGGGACACAGAGAGAGAGTGAGGGACACAGAGAGAGCGAGGGACACAAAGAGAGCGAGGGACACAGAGAGAGTGAGGGACACAGAGAGTGTGGAACACAGAGAGTGAATGACACAGAGAGAGCGAGGGACACAGAGAGAGCGAGGGACACAGAGAGAGTGAGGGACACAGAGAGAGTGAGGGACACAGAGCGAGGGACACAGACAGAGCGAGGGACACAGAGAGAGTGAGGGACACAGAGAGCGCGAGTGACACAGAAAGAGCGAGGACACAGAGAGCGAGGGACACAGAGAGCGAGGGACACACAGAAATAGCGTGGGACACAGAGAGCGAGGGACACACAGAGAGAGTGTGGGACACAGAGAGAGTGAGTGACACAGAGAGAGAGCGTGGGACACAGAGAGTGAGGGACACACAGACAGAGCCAGGGACACAGAGAGAGCGAGGGACACAGAGAGCAAGGGACACACAGAGAGAGCGAGGGACACAGAGAGCGAGGGACACACAGAGAGAGTGTGGGACACAGAGAGAGTGAGAGACACAGAGAGAGTGAGGGACACACAGAGAGCGAGGAACACAGAGAGAGCGAATGACACAGAGAGCGAGGGACACAGAGAGCGAGTAACACAGAGAGTGAGGGACACAATGAGAGTGAGGGACCCAGAGGGAGCGAGGGACCCAGAGAGAACGAGGGACACAAAGAGCGAGGGACACAGAGCACGAGGGACACAGAGAGCGAGGGACACAGAGAGTGTGGGACACAGAGAGCGAGGGACACAGAGACTGAGGGACACAGAGAGTGAGGGACACACAGAGCGAGGGACACAGAGAGTGTGGGACACAGAGAGTGAGGGACACAGAGAGCGAGGGACACAAAGGGCAAGGGACACAGAGAGTGTGGGACACAGAGAGTGTGGGACACAGAGAGCGAGGGACACAGATAGCGAGGGACACAGAGAGTGAGGGGCACAGAGAGCGAGGGACACAGAGAGAGCGAGGGGCACACAGAGAGCGAGGGACACAGAGAGAGCGAGGGACACACAGAGAGCGAGGGACACAGAGAGAGCGAGGGGCAGAGAGAGAGCGAGGGACACAGAGAGCCAGGGACACAGAGAGAGCGAGGGACACACAGCGAGCGAGGGACACAGAGAGCGAGGGACACAGAGAGAGCGAGGGACACAGAGACGAGGGACACAGAGAGCGAAGGACACAGAGAGCACGAGTGACACAGAGAGCGCAAGGGACACAGAGAGCGCGAGCGACACAGACACCGGGAGGGACACAGAGACCGCGAGGGACAGAGAGAGAGTGGGGGACACAGAGAGAGCGAGGGTCACAGAGAGCAAGGGACACAGAGAGCGAGGGACACTTAGAGAGTGAAGGATACAGAGAGTGAGGGACACACTGAGAGAGTGTGGGACACAGAGAGCGAGTGACACAGAGAGCGCGAGGGACACAGAGAGCGAGGGACACAGAGAGTGTGGAACACAGTGAGTGAGGGACACAGAGAGAGCGAGGGACACAGAGAGATAGCGAGGGACACAGAGAGCGAGGGACGCAGAGAGCGAGGGACACACAGAGAGAGCGAGGGACACAGACAGAGCAAGGGACACAGAGAGAGCGAGGGACATAGAGAGCGTGGGACGCACAGAGAGAATGAGGGACACAGAGAGCGAGGGACACAGAGAGCGAGGGACACAGAGAGCGAGGGAAACACAGAGAGCGAGGGACACAGAGAGCGAGGGAAACACAGAGAGAGTGAGGGACACAGAGAGTGAGGAACACAGAGAGAACGAGGGACACAGAGAGAACGAGGGACACAGAGAGCGAGGGACACAGAGAGCGAGGGAAACACAGAGAGAGTGAGGGACACAGAGAGTGAGGAACACAGAGAGAACGAGGGACACAGAGAGAACGAGGGACACAGAGAGTGAGGAACACAGAGAGCGAGGGAAACACAGAGAGCGAGGGACACAGACAGCGAGGGACACACAGAGAGAGTGACGGACACAGAGAGTGTGGAACACAGAGAGCGAGGGACTCAGAGAGAGCGAGGGACACAGAGAGAGCGAGGGACACAGAGAGAGTGAGGGACACAGAGAGAGCGAGGGACACAGAGAGTGCGAGGGAGACAGAGAGAGTGAGGGACACAGAGAGAGTGAGGGACACAGAGCGAGGGACACAGACAGAGCGAGGGACACAGACAGAGCGAGGGACACAGAGAGAGCGAGGGACACACAGAAAGGGAGGGACACAGAGAGAGTGAGGGACACAGAGAGCGCGAGTGACACAGAGAGAGCGAGGACATAGAGAGCGAGGGACACAGAGAGCGAGGGACACACAGAGATAGCGAGGGACACAGAGAGTGAGGGACACACAGAGAGAGTGTGGGACACAGAGAGAGTGAGTGACACAGAGAGAGAGTGTGGGACACAGAGAGTGAGGGACACACAGAGAGAGCGAGGGACACAGAGAGCGAGGGACACACAGAGAGAGTGTGGGACACAGAGAGAGTGAGAGACACAGAGAGACTGAGGGACACAAGGAGAGCCAGGAACACAGAGAGAGCGAATGACACAGAGAGCGAGGGACACAGAGAGCGAGGGACACAGAGAGCGAGGGACACACAGAGAGCGAGGGACACACAGAGAGAGCGAGGGACACAGAGAGCGAGGGACAAACAGAGAGAGCGAGGGACACAGAGAGCGAGGGACACACAGAGAGAGTGTGGGACACAGAGAGAGTGAGAGACACAGAGAGACTGAGGGACACAAGGAGAGCGAGGAACACAGAGAGAGCGAATGACACAGAGAGCGAGGGACACAGAGAGCAAGGGACACAGAGAGTGAGGGACACAGAGAGAATGAGGGACCCAGAGGGAGCGAGGGACCCAGAGAGAGCGAGGGACGCAGAGAGCGCGAGGGACACAGAGAGTGAGGGACACAGAGAGAGTGAGGGGCACAGAGAGCGAGAGACACAGAGAGCGAGGGACAAACAGAGAGAGCGAGGGACACAGAGAGCGAGGGACACACAGAGAGAGTGTGGGACACACAGAGAGCGAGGGACGCAGAGAGAGTGAGGGGCACAGAGAGTGAGGGACACAGAGAGCGAGGGACACACAGAGAGAGCGAGAGACACAGAGAGCGAGGGACAAACAGAGAGAGCGAGAGACACAGAGAGCGAGGGACACACAGAGAGAGCGAGGGACACAGAGAGCGAGGGACACACAGAGAGAGTGTGGGACACAGGGAGCGTGAGAGACACAGAGAGACTGAGGGACACAAGGAGAGCGAGGAACACAGAGAGAGCGAATGACACAGAGAGCGAGGGACACAGAGAGCAAGGGACACAGAGAGTGAGGGACACAGAGAGAGTGAGGGACCCAGAGGGAGCGAGGGACCCAGAGAGAGCGAGGGACGCAGAGAGCGCGAGGGACACAGAGAGTGAGGGACACAGAGAGAGTGAGGGTCACAGAGAGTGAGGGACACAGAGAGCGAGGGACACACAGAGAGAGCGAGAGACACAGAGAGCGAGGGACAAACAGAGAGAGCGAGGGACACAGAGAGCGAGGGACACACAGAGAGAGTGTGGGACACAGGGAGAGTGAGAGACACAGAGAGACTGAGGGACACAAGGAGAGCGAGGGACGCAGAGAGCGCGAGGGACACAGAGAGTGAGGGACACAGAGAGAGTGAGGGGCACAGAGAGTGAGGGACACAGTGAGCGAGGGACACACAGAGAGAGCGAGAGACACAGAGAGTGAGGGACACAGAGAGAGTGAGGGACACAGAGAGCGAGGGTCACAGAGAGCAAGGGACACAGAGAGCGAGGGACACTTAGAGATTGAAGGATACAGAGAGTGAGGGACACAGAGAGCGAGGGCCACACTGAGAGAGTGTGGGACACAGAGAGCGAGTGACACAGAGAGCGCGACGGGCACAGAGAGCGCGAGGGACACAGAGAGCGAGGGACACAGAGAGAGAGCGAGGGACACAGAGTGCGAGCGACACAGAGAGCGAGGGACACACAGAGAGAGCGAGGGACACAGACAGAGCAAGGGACACAGAGAGAGTGAGGGACACAGAATGTGAGGAACACAGAGAGCGAGGGGCACAGAGAGAGCGAGGGACACAGAGAGAGCGAGGGACACACAGAGAGAGTGAGGGACACAGAGAGTGTGGAACACAGAGAGCGAGGGACACAGAGAGAGCGATGGACACAGAGAGAGCGAGGGACACAGAGAGAGTGAGGGACACAGAGAGAGTGAGGGACACAAGCGAGGGTCACAGACAGAGCGAGGGACACAGACAGAGCGAGGGACACAGTGAGAGCGAGGGACACACAGAAAGGGAGGGACACAGAGAGAGCGAGGGATGAAGAGAGCGCGAGGGACACAGAGAGTGAGGGACACAGAGAGAGTGAGGGGCACAGAGAGTGAGGGACACAGAGAGCGAGGGACACACAGAGAGAGCGAGAGACACAGAGAGCGAGGGACAAACAAAGAGAGCGAGGGGCACAGAGAGCGAGGGTCACAGAGAGCAAGGGACACAGAGAGCGAGGGACACACAGAGAGAGCGAGGGACACAGAGAGCGAGGGACACACAGAGAGAGTGTGGGACACAGGGAGAGTGAGAGACACAGAGAGACTGAGGGACACAAGGAGAGCGAGGAACACAGAGAGAGCGAATGACACAGAGAGCGAGGGACACAGAGAGAGTGAGGGACCCAGAGGGAGCGAGGGACCCAGAGAGAGCGAGGGACGCAGAGAGCGCGAGGGACACAGAGAGTGAGGGACACAGAGAGAGTGAGGGGCACAGAGAGTGAGGGACACAGAGAGCGAGGGACACACAGAGAGAGCGAGAGACACAGAGAGCGAGGGACAAACAGAGAGAGCGAGGGACACAGAGAGAGCGAGGGACACACAGAGAGAGTGAGGGACACAGAGAGTGTGGAACACAGAGAGCGAGGGACACAGAGAGAGCGAGGGACACAGAGAGAGCGAGGGACACAGAGAGAGTGAGGGAAACAGAGAGAGTGAGGGACAGAGAGAGAGTGAGGGACACAGAGCGAGGGTCACAGACAGAGCGAGGGACACAGACAGAGCGAGGGACACAGTGAGAGCGAGGGACACACAGAAAGGGAGGGACACAGAGAGAGTGAGGGACACAGAGAGCGCGAGTGACACAGAGAGAGCGAGGACACAGAGAGCGAGGGACACAGAGAGCGAGGGACACACAGAGATAGCGAGGGACACAGAGAGTGAGGGACACACAGAGAGAGTGTGGGACACAGAGAGAGTGAATGACACAGAGAGAGAGTGTGGGACACAGAGAGTGAGGGACACACAGACAGAGCCATGGACACAGAGAGAGCGAGGGACACAGAGAGCGAGGGACACACAGAGAGAGCGAGGGACACAGAGAGCGAGGGACACACAGAGAGAGCGAGAGACACAGAGAGAGTGAGGGACACAGAGAGCGAGGGACACAGAGAGCGAGGGACACAGAGAGTGAGGGACACAGATAGAGTGAGGGACCCAGAGGGAGCGAGGGGCCCAGAGAGAGCGAGGGACGCAGAGAGTGCGAGGGACACAGAGAGTGAGGGACACAGAGAGAGTGAGGGGCACAGAGAGTGAGGGACACAGAGAGCGAGGGACCCACAGAGAGAGCGAGAGACACAGAGAGTGAGGGACACAGAGAGCGAGGGACACAGAGAGAGCGAGGGACACACAGAAAGGGAGGGACACAGAGAGAGTGAGGGACACAGAGAGCGCGAGTGACACAGAGAGAGCGAGGACACAGAGAGCGAGGGACACAGAGAGCGAGGGACACACAGAGATAGCGAGGGACACAGAGAGTGAGGGACACACAGAGAGAGTGTGGGACACAGAGAGAGTGAGTGACACAGAGAGAGAGTGTGGGACACAGAGAGTGAGGGACACACAGAGAGAGCGAGGGACACAGAGAGCGAGGGACACACAGAGAGAGTGTGGGACACAGAGAGAGTGAGAGAGACTGAGGGACACAAGGAGAGCCAGGAACACAGAGAGAGCGACTGACACAGAGAGCGAGGGACACAGAGAGCAAGGGACACAGAGAGTGAGGGACACAGAGAGAGTGAGGGACCCAGAGGGAGCGAGGGACCCAGAGAGAGCGAGGGACGCAGAGAGCGCGAGGGACACAGAGAGTGAGGGACACAGAGAGAGTGAGGGGCACAGAGAGTGAGGGACACAGAGAGCGAGGGACACACAGAGAGAGCGAGAGACACAGAGAGCGAGGGACAAACAGAGAGAGCGAGGGACACAGAGAGCGAGGGACACACAGAGAGAGTGTGGGACACAGAGAGAGTGAGAGACACAGAGAGACTGAGGGACACAAGGAGAGCGAGGAACACAGAGAGAGCGAATGACACAGAGAGCGAGGGACACAGAGAGCAAGGGACACAGAAAGTGAGGGGCACAGAGAGAGTGAGGGACCCAGAGGGAGCGAGGGACCCAGAGAGAGCGAGGGACGCAGAGAGCGCGAGGGACACAGAGAGTGAGGGACACAGAGAGAGTGAGGGGCACAGAGAGTGAGGGACACAGAGAGCGAGGGACACACAGAGAGAGCGAGAGACACAGAGAGTGAGGGACACAGAGAGAGTGAGGGACACAGAGAGCGAGGGTCACAGAGAGCAAGGGACACAGAGAGTGAGGGACACTTAGAGAGTGAAGGATACAGAGAGTGAGGGACACACTGAGAGAGTGTGGGACACAGAGAGCGAGTGACACAGAGAGCGCGACGGGCACAGAGAGCACGAGGGACACAGAGAGCGAGGGACACAGAGAGAGAGCGAGGGACACAGAGAGCGAGCGACACAGAGAGCGAGGGACACACAGAGAGAGCGAGGGACACAGACAGAGCAAGGGACACAGAGAGAGTGAGGGACACAGAATGTGAGGAACACAGTGAGCGAGGGAAACAGAGAGAGCGAGGGAAACAGAGAGAGCGAGGGACACACAGAGAGAGTGAGGGACACAGAGAGTGTGGAACACAGAGAGCGAGGGACACAGAGAGAGCGAGGGACACAGAGAGAGCGAGGGACACAGAGAGAGTAAGGGACACAGAGAGAGTGAGGGACAGAGAGAGAGTGAGGGACACAGAGCGAGGGTCACAGACAGAGCGAGGGACACAGACAGAGCGAGGGACACAGTGAGAGCGAGGGACACACAGAAAGGGAGGGACACAGAGAGAGTGAGGGACACAGAGAGCGCGAGTGACACAGAGAGAGCGAGGACACAGAGAGCGAGGGACACAGAGAGCGAGGGACACACAGAGATAGCGAGGGACACAGAGAGTGAGGGACACACAGAGAGAGTGTGGGACACAGAGAGAGTGAATCACACAGAGAGAGAGTGTGGGACACAGAGAGTGAGGGACACACAGACAGAGCCATGGACACAGAGAGAGCGAGGGACACAGAGAGCGAGGGACACACAGAGAGAGCGAGGGACACAGAGAGCGAGGGACACACAGAGAGAGTGTGGGACACAGAGAGATTGAGAGACACAGAGAGAGTGAGGGACACAGAGAGCGAGGGACACAGAGAGCGAGGGACACAGAGAGTGAGGGACACAGATAGAGTGAGGGACCCAGAGGGAGCAGAGGGGCCCAGAGAGAGTGAGGGACACAGAGCGAGGGTCACAGACAGAGCGAGGGACACAGACAGAGCGAGGGACACAGCGAGAGCGAGGGACACACAGAAAGGGAGGGACACAGAGAGAGCGAGGGACGAAGAGAGCGCGAGGGACACAGAGAGTGAGGGACACAGAGAGAGTGAGGGGCACAGAGAGTGAGGGACACAGAGAGCGAGGGACACACAGAGAGAGCGAGAGACACAGAGAGCGAGGGACAAACAGAGAGAGCGAGGGACACAGAGAGCGAGGGACACACAGAGAGAGTGTGGGACACAGGGAGAGTGAGAGACACAGAGAGACTGAGGGACACAAGGAGAGCGAGGAACACAGAGAGAGCGAATGACACAGAGAGCGAGGGACACAGAGAGCAAGGGACACAGAGAGTGAGGGACACAGAGAGAGTGAGGGACCCAGAGGGAGCGAGGGACCCAGAGAGAGCGAGGGACGCAGAGAGCGCGAGGGACACAGAGAGTGAGGGACACACAGAGAGAGCGAGAGACACAGAGAGCGAGGGACAAACAGAGAGAGCGAGGGACACAGAGAGAGCGAGGGACACACAGAGAGAGTGAGGGACACAGAGAGTGTGGAACACAGAGAGCGAGGGACACAGAGAGAGCGAGGGACACAGAGAGAGCGAGGGACACAGAGAGAGTGAGGGAAACAGAGAGAGTGAGGGACAGAGAGAGAGTGAGGGACACAGAGCGAGGGTCACAGACAGAGCGAGGGACACAGACAGAGCGAGGGACACAGTGAGAGCGAGGGACACACAGAAAGGGAGGGACACAGAGAGAGTGAGGGACACAGAGAGCGCGAGTGACACAGAGAGAGCGAGGACACAGAGAGCGAGGGACACAGAGAGCGAGGGACACACAGAGATAGCGAGGGACACAGAGAGTGAGGGACACACAGAGAGAGTGTGGGACACAGAGAGAGTGAATGACACAGAGAGAGAGTGTGGGACACAGAGAGTGAGGGACACACAGACAGAGCCATGGACACAGAGAGAGCGAGGGACACAGAGAGCGAGGGACACACAGAGAGAGCGAGGGACACAGAGAGCGAGGGACACACAGAGAGAGCGAGAGACACAGAGAGAGTGAGGGACACAGAGAGCGAGGGACACAGAGAGCGAGGGACACAGAGAGTGAGGGACACAGATAGAGTGAGGGACCCAGAGGGAGCGAGGGGCCCAGAGAGAGCGAGGGACGCAGAGAGTGCGAGGGACACAGAGAGTGAGGGACACAGAGAGAGTGAGGGGCACAGAGAGTGAGGGACACAGAGAGCGAGGGACCCACAGAGAGAGCGAGAGACACAGAGAGTGAGGGACACAGAGAGCGAGGGACACAGAGAGAGCGAGGGACACACAGAAAGGGAGGGACACAGAGAGAGTGAGGGACACAGAGAGCGCGAGTGACACAGAGAGAGCGAGGACACAGAGAGCGAGGGACACAGAGAGCGAGGGACACACAGAGATAGCGAGGGACACAGAGAGTGAGGGACACACAGAGAGAGTGTGGGACACAGAGAGAGTGAGTGACACAGAGAGAGAGTGTGGGACACAGAGAGTGAGGGACACACAGAGAGAGCGAGGGACACAGAGAGCGAGGGACACACAGAGAGAGTGTGGGACACAGAGAGAGTGAGAGAGACTGAGGGACACAAGGAGAGCCAGGAACACAGAGAGAGCGAATGACACAGAGAGCGAGGGACACAGAGAGCAAGGGACACAGAGAGCGAGGGACACAGAGAGAGTGAGGGACCCAGAGGGAGCGAGGGACCCAGAGAGAGCGAGGGACGCAGAGAGCGCGAGGGACACAGAGAGTGAGGGACACAGAGAGAGTGAGGGGCACAGAGAGTGAGGGACACAGAGAGCGAGGGACACACAGAGAGAGCGAGAGACACAGAGAGCGAGGGACAAACAGAGAGAGCGAGGGACACAGAGAGCGAGGGACACACAGAGAGAGTGTGGGACACAGAGAGAGTGAGAGACACAGAGAGACTGAGGGACACAAGGAGAGCGAGGAACACAGAGAGAGCGAATGACACAGAGAGCGAGGGACACAGAAAGTGAGGGGCACAGAGAGAGTGAGGGACCCAGAGGGAGCGAGGGACCCAGAGAGAGCGAGGGACGCAGAGAGCGCGAGGGACACAGAGAGTGAGGGACACAGAGAGAGTGAGGGGCACAGAGAGTGAGGGACACAGAGAGCGAGGGACACACAGAGAGAGCGAGAGACACAGAGAGTGAGGGACACAGAGAGAGTGAGGGACACAGAGAGCGAGGGTCACAGAGAGCAAGGGACACAGAGAGTGAGGGACACTTAGAGAGTGAAGGATACAGAGAGTGAGGGACACACTGAGAGAGTGTGGGACACAGAGAGCGAGTGACACAGAGAGCGCGACGGGCACAGAGAGCACGAGGGACACAGAGAGTGAGGGACACTTAGAGAGTGAAGGATACAGAGAGTGAGGGACACACTGAGAGAGTGTGGGACACAGAGAGCGAGCGACACAGAGAGCGAGGGACACACAGAGAGAGCGAGGGACACAGACAGAGCAAGGGACACAGAGAGAGTGAGGGACACAGAATGTGAGGAACACAGAGAGCGAGGGAAACAGAGAGAGCGAGGGAAACAGAGAGAGCGAGGGACACACAGAGAGAGTGAGGGACACAGAGAGTGTGGAACACAGAGAGCGAGGGACACAGAGAGAGCGAGGGACACAGAGAGAGCGAGGGACACAGAGAGAGTAAGGGACACAGAGCGAGTGAGGGACAGAGAGAGAGTGAGGGACACAGAGCGACGGTCACAGACAGAGCGAGGGACACAGACAGAGCGAGGGACACAGTGAGAGCGAGGGACACACAGAAAGGGAGGGACACAGAGAGAGTGAGGGACACAGAGAGCGCGAGTGACACAGAGAGAGCGAGGACACAGAGAGCGAGGGACACAGAGAGCGAGGGACACACAGAGATAGCGAGGGACACAGAGAGTGAGGGACACACAGAGAGAGTGTGGGACACAGAGAGAGTGAATCACACAGAGAGAGAGTGTGGGACACAGAGAGTGAGGGACACACAGACAGAGCCATGGACACAGAGAGAGCGAGGGACACAGAGAGCGAGGGACACACAGAGAGAGCGAGGGACACAGAGAGCGAGGGACACACAGAGAGAGTGTGGGACACAGAGAGATTGAGAGACACAGAGAGAGTGAGGGACACAGAGAGCGAGGGACACAGAGAGCGAGGGACACAGAGAGTGAGGGACACAGATAGAGTGAGGGACCCAGAGGGAGCGAGGGGCCCAGAGAGAGCGAGGGACGCAGAGAGTGCGAGGGACACAGAGAGTGAGGGACACAGAGAGAGTGAGGGGCAGAGAGAGTGAGGGACACAGAGAGCGAGGGACCCACAGAGAGAGCGAGAGACACAGAGAGTGAGGGACACAGAGAGCGAGGGACACAGAGAGCGAGGGACACAGAAAGAGTCAGGGACACAGAGAGTGAGGGCCACAGAGAGAGTGAGGGACAGAGAGTGAGTGAGGGACACAGAGAGAGTGAGGGTCACAGAGAGTGAGGAACACAGAGAGTGAGGGACACAGAGAGAGTGAGGGACACCGAGAGTGAGCGACACAGGGAGAGCGAGGGACACAGAGAGATGGAGGGACACAGAGAGAGCGAGGGACACAGAGAGCGAGGGACACAGAGAGAGCAAGGGACACAGAGAGAGTGAGGGACACAGAGAGTGTGGGACACAGAGAGCGAGGGACACAGAGTGTGAGGGACACAGAGAGTGAGGGACACAGAGAGTGTGGGACACAGAGAGTGTAGGACACAGAGAGCGAGGGACACAGAGAGCGAGTAGCACAGAGCATGAGGGACACATAGAGTGAGGGACACAGAGAGCGAGGGACACAAAGGGCAAGGGACACAGAGAGTGTCGGACACAGAGAATGTGGGACACAGAGATCGAGGGACACAGAGAGAGCGAAGGACACAGAGAGTGCGAGGGACACAGAGAGTGAGGGACACAGAGAGCGGGGGACACAGAGAGAGCGAGGGACACACAGATAGCGAGGGACACAGAGAGAGCGAGGGACACACAGAGAGCGAGGGACACAGAGAGAGCGAGGGGCAGAGAGAGAGCAAGGGACACAGAGAGCCAGGGACACAGAGAGAGCGAGAGACACACAGCGAGCGAGGGACACAGAGAGAGCGAGGGGCAGAGAGAATGAGGGACACAGAGAGCGAGGGACACAGAGAGAGCGAGGGACACAGAGAGTGAGGGACACAGAGAGAGTGAGGGGCACAGAGAGTGAGGGACACAGAGAGCGAGGGACCCACAGAGAGAGCGAGAGACACAGAGAGTGAGGGACACAGAGAGCGAGGGACACAGAGAGCGAGGGACACAGAAAGAGTTAGGGACACAGAGAGTGAGGGCCACAGAGAGAGTGAGGGACAGAGAGTGAGTGAGGGACACCGAGAGTGAGCGACACAGGGAGAGCGAGGGACACAGAGAGATGGAGGGACACAGAGAGAGCGAGGGACACAGAGAGCGAGGGACACAGAGAGAGCAAGGGACACAGAGAGAGTGAGGGACACGGAGAGTGAGCGACAAAGGGAGAGCGAGGGACACAGAGAGTGTGGGACACAGAGAGCGAGGGACACAGAGTGTGAGGGACACAGAGAGTGAGGGACACAGAGAGTGTGGGACACAGAGAGTGTGGGACACAGAGAGCGAGGGACACAGAGAGCGAGTAGCACAGAGCATGAGGGACACAAAGAGTGAGGGACACAGAGAGCGAGGGACACAAAGGGCAAGGGACACAGAGAGTGAGGGACACAGAGAGTGTCGGACACAGAGAGTGTGGGACACAGAGAGCGAGGGACACAGAGAGAGCGAAGGACACAGAGAGTGCGAGGGACACAGAGAGTGAGGGACACAGAGAGCGAGGGACACAGAGAGAGCGAGGGACACACAGAGAGCGAGGGACACAGAGAGAGCGAGGGACACACAGAGAGCGAGGGACACAGAGAGAGCGAGGGGCAGAGAGAGAGCAAGGGACACAGAGAGCCAGGGACACAGAGAGAGCGAGAGACACACAGCGAGTGAGGGACACAGAGAGAGCGAGGGGCAGAGAGAGAGCGAGGGACACAGAGAGAGCGAGGGGCAGAGAGAACGAGGGACACAGAGAGCGAGGGACACAGAGAGAGCGAGGGACACAGAGAGCGAGAGACACAGAGAGCCAGGGACACAGAGAGAGCGAGGGACACACAGCGAGCGAGGGACACAGAGAGAGCGAGGGGCAGAGAGAACGAGGGACACAGAGAGCGAGGGACACAGAGAGAGCGAGGGACACAGAGAGCGAGGGACACAGAGAGCGAAGGACACAGAGAGCACGAGTGACACAGAGAGCGCGAGGGACACAGAGAGTGCGAGCGACACAGACACCGGGAGGGACACAGAGGCCGCGAGGGACAGAGAGAGAGTGGGCGACACAGAGAGAGCGAGGGTCACAGAGAGCAAGGGACACAGAGAGCGAGTGACACTTAGAGAGTGAAGGATACAGAGAGTGAGGGACACACTGAGAGAGTGTGGGACACAGAGAGCGAGTGACACAGAGAGCGTTAGGGACACAGAGAGCGCGAGGGACACAGAGAGCGAGGGACACAGAGAGCGAGGGACACTGAGAGCGAGGGACACACAGAGAGAGCGAGGGACACAGACAGAGCAAGGGACACAGAGAGAGCGAGGGACATAGAGAGCGAGGGACGCACAGAGAGAACGAGGGACACAGAGAGCGAGGGACACAGAGAGCGAGGGAAACACAGAGAGAGTGAGAGACACAGAGAGTGAGGAACACAGAGAGCGAGGGAAACAGAGAGAGCGAGGGACACAGAGAACGAGGGACACAGAGAGCGAGGGACACAGTAAGCGAGGGAAACACAGAGTGAGGGACCCAGAGAGTGTGGAACACAGAGAGCGAGGGACACAGAGAGAGCGAGGGATACAGAGAGAGCGAGGGACACAGAGAGAGTGAGGGACACAGAGGGAGTGAGGGACACACCGAAAGAGAGGGACACAGAGAGAGTGAGGGACACAGAGAGAGCGAGGACACAGAGAGCGAGGGACACAGAGAGAATGTAGAACACAGAGAGTGAGGGACACAGAGAGCGCGAGTGACACAGAGAGAGCGAGGACACAGAGAGCGAGAGACACAGAGAGCGAGGGACACACAGAGATAGCGAGGGGCACAGAGAGTGAGGGACACACAGAGAGAGCGAGGGACACAGAGAGAGTGAGGGACACAGAGAGCGAGGAACACACAGAGAGAGCGAGGGACACAGAGAGCGAGGGACACAGAGAGAGCGAGGGACACAGAGAGCGAGGGACGCAGAGAGTGAGGGACACAGAGAGCGAGGGACACAGAGAGAGCGAGGGACACAGAGAGCGAGGGACACAGAGAGTGTGGGACACAGAGAGCGAGGGACACAGAGAGTGAGGGACACAGAGCGCGCGAGTGACACAGAGAGAGCGAGGACACAGAGAGCGAGAGACACAGAGAGCGAGGGACACACAGAGATAGCGAGGGACACAGAGAGAGCGAGGGACACAGAGAGCGAGGGACACAGAGAGCGAGGGACACAGAGAGTGTGGGACACAGAGAGCGAGGGACACAGAGAGTGAGGGACACAGAGAGCGCGAGTGACACAGAGAGAGCGAGGGACACAGAGAGCGAGAGACACAGAGAGATAGCGAGGGACACAGAGAGCGAGGGACACACAGAGAGAGTGAGGGACACAGAGAGCGAGGGACACAGAGAGCGAGAGACACAGAGAGAGCGAGGGACACAAAGAGCGAGGGACACAGAGAGTGAGGGACACAGAGAGCGAGGGACACAGAGAGTGTGGGACACAGAGAGCGAGGGACACAGAGAGCGAGGGACACACAGAGAGAGCGAGGGACACAAAGAGCGAGGGACACAGAGAGTGAGGGACACAGAGAGCGAGGGACACAGAGAGTGTGGGACACAGAGAGCGAGGGACACAGAGAGTGAGGGACACAGAGAGCGCGAGTGACACAGAGAGAGCGAGGACACAGAGAGCGAGGGACACAGAGAGCGAGGGACACACAGAGATAGCGAGGGACACAGAGAGCGAGGGACACACAGAGAGAGTGAGGGACACAGAGAGCGAGGGACACAGAGAGTGTGGGACACAGAGAGCGAGGGACACAGAGAGTGAGGGACACAGAGAGCGCGAGTGACACAGAGAGAGCGAGGACACAGAGAGCGAGAGACACAGAGAGCGAGGGACACACAGAGATAGCGAGGGACACACAGAGAGAGCGAGGGACACAGAGAGCGAGGGACACAGAGAGAGTGTGGGACACAGAGAGTGAGGGACACACAGAGAGAGCGAGGACACAGAGAGCGAGGGACACACAGAGATAGCGAGGGACACAGAGAGTGAGGGACACACAGAGAGAGTGTGGGACACAGAGAGAGTGAGGGACACAGAGAGCGAGGGACACAGAGAGAGCGAGGGACACAGAGAGCGAGGGACACAGCGAGCGAGGGACACAGAGAGTGTGGGACACAGAGAGCGAGGGACACAGAGAGTGAGGGACACAGAGAGCGCGAGTGACACAGAGAGAGCGAGGACACAGAGAGCGAGAGACACAGAGAGATAGCGAGGGACACAGAGAGCGAGGGACACACAGAGATAGCGAGGGACACAGAGAGAGTGAGGGACACAGAGAGCGAGGGACACACAGAGAGAGCGAGGGACACAGAGAGCGAGGGACACACAGAGAAAGCGAGGGACACAGAGAGATTGAGAGACAGAGAGAGAGAGAGGGACACACAGAGAGCGAGGAACACAGAGAGAGCGAATGACACAGAGAGCGAGGGACACAGAGATCGAGGGACAAAGAGAGTGAGGGACACAGAGAGAGTGAGGGACTCAGAGGGAGCGAGGGACCCAGAGAGAGCGAGGGACGCAGAGAGCGCGAGGGACACAGAGAGTGAGGGACACAGAGAGAGTGAGGGGCACAGAGAGTGAGGGACACAGAGAGCGAGGGACACACAGAGAGAGCGAGAGACACAGAGAGTGAGGGACACAGAGAGAGTGAGGGACACAGAGAGCGAGGGACACAGAGAGCGAGGGACACAGAGAGAGTCAGGGACACAGAGAGTGAGGGCCACAGAGAGAGTGAGGGACAGAGAGTGAGTGAGGGACACAGAGAGTGAGGGCCACAGAGAGAGTGAGGGACAGAGAGTGAGTGAGGGACACAGAGAGTGAGGGTCACAGAGAGTGAGGGGCACAGAGAGAGTGAGGGACACAGAGAGTGAAGAACACAGAGAACGAGGGACACAGAGAGAGCGAGGGACACAGAGCACGAGGGACACACAGAGAGAGAGGGACACAGAGAGCGCGAGGGACACAGAGAACGAGGGACACAGAGAGAGCGAGGGACACAGAGCGCGAGGGACACAGAGAGCGAGCGACACAGAGAGTGTGGGGCACAGAGAGCGAGGGACACAGAGAGAGCGAGGGACACAGAGAGCACGAGGGACACAGAGAGTTTGGGACACAGAGAGCTAGGGACACAGAGAACGACGGACACAGAGAGCGAGGGACACAGAGAGCGAGCGACACAGAGAGTGTGGGACACAGAGAGCGAGGGACACAGAGAAAGCGAGGGACGCAGAGAGCGCGAGGGACACAGAGAGTGAGGGACACAGAGAGAGTGAGGGGCACAGAGAGAGAGGGACACAGAGAGCGAGGGACACACAGAGAGAGCGAGAGACACAGAGAGTGAGGGACACAGAAAGAGTGAGGGACACAGAGAGCGAGGGACACAGAGAGCGAGGGACACAGAGAGAGTCAGGGACACAGAGGGTGAGGGCCACAGAGAGAGTGAGGGACAGAGAGTGAGTGAGGGACACAGAGAGTGAGGGTCACAGAGAGTGAGGGGCACAGAGAGAGTGAGGGACACAGAGAGTGAAGAACACAGAGAACGAGGGACACAGAGAGAGCGAGGGACACAGAGCACGAGGGACACAGAGAGAGAGAGGGACACAGAGAGCGCGAGGGACACAGAGAACGAGGGACACAGAGAGAGCGAGGGACACAGAGCGCGAGGGACACAGAGAGCGAGCGACACAGAGAGTGTGGGGCACAGAGAGCGAGGGACACAGAGAGAGCGAGGGACACAGAGAGCACGAGGGACACAGAGAGTTTGGGACACAGAGAGCTAGGGACACAGAGAATGACGGACACAGAGAGCGAGGGACACAGAGAGCGAGCAACACAGAGAGTGTGGGACACAGAGAGCGAGGGACACAGAGAGCGAGGGACACCGAGAGCGCGAGGGACACAGAGAGTTTGGGATACAGGAGCTAGGGTCACAGAGAACGAGGGACACAGAGAACGAGAGACACCGAGAGCGAGTAACACAGAGCACGAGGGACACAGAGAGAGCGAGGGACACAGAGAACGCGAGGGACACAGAGAGTGAGGGACACAGAGAACGAGGGACACAGAGAGAGCGAGGGACACAGAGCACGAGGGACACAGAGAGAGCGAGGGACACAGAGAGCGCGAGGGACACAGAGAGAGTGGGGGACACAGAGAGAGTGAGGGACACAGAGAGCGAGGGTCACAGAGAGCAAGGGACACAGAGAGCGAGGGAACCTTAGAGAGTGAAGGATACAGAGAGTGAGGGACAGACTGAGAGAGTGTGGGACACAGAGAGCGAGTGACACAGAGAGCGAGGGAACCTTAGAGAGTGAAGGATACAGAGAGTGAGCGACACACTGAGAGAGTGAGGGACACAGAGAGCGAGTGACACAGAGAGCGCGACGGGCACAGAGAGCGAGGGACACAGTGAGCGCGAGGGGCACAGAAAGCGCGAGGGGCACAGAGAGCGAGGGACACAGAGAGCGAGGGACACAGAGAGAGTGAGGGACACAGAGAGCGAGGGACACAGAGAGCGAGGGACACAGAGAGAGCGCGAGGGACACAGAGAGAGCGAGGGACACAGAGAGCGAGTGACACAGAGAGAGTGTGGGACACAGAGAGAGTGAGGGACACAGAGAGCGAGGGACACAGAGAGCGAGGGACACAGAGAGTGTGGAACACAGAGAGAGTGAGGGACACACAGAGAGTGAGGGACACAGAGAGCGAGGGACACAGAGAGCGAGGGACACAGAGAGCGAGGGACACAGAGAGAGTGAGGGACACACAGAGAGCGAGGGACACACTGAGAGAGTGTGGGACACAGAGAGCGAGGGACACAGAGAGAGCGAGGGGCACAGAGAGCGAGGGACACAGAGAGAGTGAGGGACACACAGAGAGTGAGGGACACAGAGAGCGAGGGACACAGAGAGCGAGGGACACAGAGAGAGTGAGGGACACACAGAGAGCGAGGGACACAGAGAGCGAGGGACACAGAGAGTGTGGAACACAGAGAGAGAGGGACACAGAGAGAGCGAGGGACACAGAGAGAGCTAGGGACACAGAGAGTGAGGGACACAGAGAGCGAGGGACACACAGAGAGAGCGAGGGACACAGAGAGAGCAAGGGACACAGAGAGAGCGGGGGACATAGAGAACAGGGACGCACAGAGAGAACGAGCGACACAGAGAGCGGGGGACACAGAGAGCGAGGGACACAGAGAGTGAGCGACACAGAGAGAGTGAGGGTCACAGAGTGTGTGGAACACAGAGAGCGAGGGACACAGAGAGAGCGAGGGACACAGAGAGAGCGAGGGACACAGAGAGCGAGGGAAACAGAGAGAGAGTGAGGGACACAGAGAGTGAGGAACACAGAGAGCGAGGGAAACAGAGAGAGCGTGGGACACAGAGAGCGAGGGACACACAGAGAGAGTGAGTGACACAGAGTGTGTGGAACACAGAGAGCGAGGGACACAGAGAGAGCGAGGGACACAGAGAGAGTGAGGGACACAGAGAGAGTGAGGGACACAGAGCGAGGGACACAGACAGAGCGAGGGACACAGACAGAGCAAGGGACACAGAGAGAGCGAGGAACACACAGAAAGGGAGGGACACAGGGAGAGTGAGGGACACAGAGAGCGCGAGTGACACAGAGAGAGCGAGGACACAGAGAGCGAGGGACACACAGACATAGCGAGGGACACAGAGAGTGAGGGACACACAGAGAGAGTGTGGGACACAGAGAGAGTGAGTGACACAGAGAGAGAGTGAGGGACACACAGACAGAGCCAGGGACACAGAGAGAGCGAGGGACACACAGAGAGAGCGAGGGACACAGAGAGCGAGGGACACACAGAGAGAGTGTGGGACACAGAGAGAGTGAGAGACACAGAGAGAGTGAGGGACACACAGAGAGCGAGGAACACAGAGAGAGCAAATGACACAGAGAGCGAGGGACACAGAGAGCGAGGGACACAGAGAGTGAGGGACACAGAGAGAGTGAGGGACCCAGAGGGAGCGAGGGACCCAGAGAGAGCGAGGGACGCAGAGAGCGCGAGGGACACAGAGAGTGAGGGACACAGAGAGAGTGAGGGGCACAGAGAGTGAGGGACACAGAGAGCAAGGGACACACAGAGAGAGCGAGAGACACAGAGAGTGAGGGACACAGAGAGAGTGAGGGACACAGAGAGCGAGGGACATAGAGAGCGAGGGACACAGAAAGAGTCAGGGACACAGAGAGTGAGGGCCATAGAGAGAGTGAGGGACACAGAGTGAGTGAGGGACACAGAGAGAGTGAGGGTCACAGAGAGTGAGGGGCACAGCGAGAGTGAGGGACACAGAGAGTGAGGAACACAGAGAGTGAGGGACACAGAGGGAGTGAGGGACACCGAGAGTGAGCGACACAGGGAGAGCGAGCGGCACAGAGAGAGGGAGGGACACAGAGAGAGCGAGGGACACAGAGAGCGAGGGACACAGAGAGAGCGAGGGACACAGAGAGTGAGGGACACAGAAAGAGTGAGGGACACCGAGAGTGAGCGACACAGGGAGAGTGAGCGGCACAGAGAGAGGGAGGGCACAGAGAGAGCGAGGGACACACAGAGCGAGGGACACAGAGAGTGTGGGACACAGAGAGCGAGGGACACAGAGAGCGAGGGACACAGAGAGAGCGAAGGACACAGAGAGTGCGAGGGACACAGAGAGTGAGGGGCACAGAGAGCGAGGGACACAGAGAGAGCGAGGGACACACAGAGAGCGAGGGACACAGAGAGAGCGAGGGACACACAGAGAGCGAGGGACACAGAGAGAGCGAGGGGCAGAGAGAGAGCGAGGGACACAGAGAGCGAGGGACAGAGAGAGAGCGAGGAACACAGAGAGTGCGAGGGACACAGAGAGCGAGGGACACAGAGAGCGAGGGACACAGAGAGCGAAGGACACAGAGAGCACGAGCGACACAGAGAGCGCGAGGGACACAGAGAGCGAGAGCGACACAGACACCGGGAGGGACACAGAGACCGCGAGGGACAGAGAGAGAGTGGGGGACACAGAGAGAGCGAGGGTCACAGAGAGCAAGGGACACAGAGAGCGAGGGACACTTAGAGAGTGAAGGATACAGAGAGTGAGGGACACACTGAGAGAGTGTGGGACACAGAGAGCGAGTGACACAGAGAGCGCGACGGGCACAGAGAGCGCGAGGGGCACAGAGAACGAGGGACACAGAGAGTGTGGAACACAGAGAGAGTGAGGGACACAGAGAGCGAGGGACACAGAGAGAGAGCGAGGGACACAGAGAGCGCGAGGGGCACAGAGAGCGCGAGGGACACAGAGAGCGAGGGACACAGAGAGAGTGAGGGACACAGAGAGCGAGGGACACAGAGAGAGTGTGGGACACAGAGAGCGAGGGACACAGAGAGAGAGCGAGGGACACAGAGAGAGCGAGGGTCACAGAGAGAGTGTGGGACACAGAGAGCGAGGGACACAGAGAGAGAGCGAGGGACACAGAGAGAGTGAGGGACACAGGGAGAGCGAGGGACACAGAGAGAGCGAGGGACACAGAGAGAGCGAGGGACACAGCGAGGGCCACAGCGAGAGCGAGGGACACAGAGAGAGAGATGGACACATGGAGCGAGAGGGACACAGAGAGAGCGAGGGACACAGAGAGAGCGAGGGACACATGGAGGGAGAGGGACACAGAGAGAGCGATGGACACAGAGAGAGCGAGGGACACAGAGAGCAAGGGACAGAGAGCAAGGGACACAGCGAGAGCGAGGGACAAAGAAAGAGAGCGAGAGACACAGCGAGAGCGAGGGACACAGAGAGAGCGAGGCACACATGGAAGAAGAGGGAAAGAGAGAGAGCGATGGACACAGAGAGAGCGAGGGACACAGAGAGAGCGAGGGACACATGGAGGAAGAGGGACAGAGAGAGAGCGATGGACACAGAGAGAGCGAGGGACACAGAGAGAGCGAGGGACACATGGAGGAAGAGGGACACAGAGAGAGCGAGGGACACAGAGAGAGCGAGGGACACAGAGAGTGAGGGACACAGAGAGTGGGGGACACAGAGAGAGCGAGGGACACAGAGAGAGCGAGGGACACAGAGAGTGAGGGACACAGGGAGCAATGGACACAACGAGAGAGAGAGACACAGAGAGAGCAAGGGACACAGAGAGCAAGGGACACAGAGAGCAAGGGATACAGCGAGAGAGAGAGGGACACAACGAGAGAGAGGGGGACACAGCGAGAGGGACGGGTACACGGCGAGAGAGTGAGGGACACAGCGAGAGAGAGAGGGACACAGCGAGTGAGAGAGGACCACAGCGGGAGAGAGAGGGGCACAGCAAGAGAGAGAGGAGCACACCGAGTGAGGGAGGGACACAGCGAGAGAGAGAGGGACAGCACGGTAGCCTTGTGGATAGCACAATTGTTTCACTGCTCCAGGATCACAGGTTCGATTCCGGCTTGGGTCACTCTCTGTGCGGAGTGAGGGACACAGAGAGCGAGGGACACAGAGAGTGTGGGACACAGTGAGAGTGAGGGACACAGAGAGAGCGAGGGACACAGAGAGCGCGAGGGACACAGAGAGCGAGGGACACACAGAGAGAGCGAGGGACACAGACAGAGCCAGGGACACAGAGAGTGTGGGACACAGTGAGAGCGAGGGACACAGAGAGTGTGGGACACAGAGAGCGAGGGACACAGAGAGCGAATAGCACAGAGCATGAGGGGCACAAAGAGTGAGGGACACAGAGAGCGAGGGACACACGGAGAGAGCGAGGGACACAGAGAGTGTGGGACACAGAGAGAGTGAGGGACACAGAGAGCGAGGGACACAGAGAGCGAGGGACACAGAGAGAGTCACCGACACAGAGAGTGAGGGCCAGAGAGAGAGTGAGGGACAGAGAGAGAGTGAGGGACACAGAGAGTGAGGGGCACAGAGAGAGTGAGGGACACAGAGAGTGAGGAACACAGAGGGAGGGACACAGAGAGCGCGAGTGACACAGAGAGCGCGAGCGACACAGAGAGGGCTAGGGACACAGAGAGCGAGGGACACAGAGAGCGAGGGACACAGGGAGAGTGAGGGACACTGAGAGAGCGAGGGACACAGAGAGTGAGGGACACAGAGAGCGAGGGACACAGAGAGTGAGGGACACAGAGAGTGAGGGACACAGAGAGCGAGGGACACAGAGAGAGCGAGGGACACAGAGAGAGCGAGGGACACAGAGAGCGAGGGACACAGTGAGCGAGGGACACAGAGAGAGCCAGGGACACAGAGTGCGCGAGGGACACAGAGAGCGTGAGGGACACAGTGAGCGCGAGGGACACCGAGAGCGAGGGACACAGAGAGTGTGGGACACAGAGAGCGAGGGACACAGAGTGAGAGAGGGACACAGAGAGTGAGGGACACAGAGAGCGAGGGACACAGAGAACGAGGGACACAGAGAGCGCGACGGACACAGAGAGCGCGTGGGACACAGAGCGCGCGAGGGACACAGAGAGCGCGAGGGACACAGAGAGCGAGGGTCACAGAGAGAGCGAGGGACACAGAGAGAGCGAGGGACAAACAGAGAGCGAGGGACACAGAGAGCGAGGGACACAGAGAGCACGAGCGACACAGAGAGCGCGAGGGACACAGAGAGCGGGGGACACAGAAAGAGCGAGGGACACACAGAGAGCGAGGGACACAGAGAGAGCGAGGGACACACAGAGAGCGAGGGACACAGAGAGCGAGGGACACAGAGAGCGAATAGCACAGAGCATGAGGGGCACAAAGAGTGAGGGACACAGAGAGCGAGGGACACACGGAGAGAGCGAGGGACACAGAGAGTGTGCGACACAGAGAGAGTGTGGGACACAGAGAGCGAGGGACACAGAGAGCGAGGGACACAGAGAGAGTCACCGACACAGAGAGTGAGGGCCAGAGAGAGTGAGGGACAGAGAGAGAGTGAGGGACACAGAGAGTGAGGGGCACACAGAGAGTGAGGAACACAGAGGGAGGGACACAGAGAGCGCGAGTGACACAGAGAGCGCGAGCGACACAGAGAGGGCGAGGGACACAGAGAGCGCGAGGGACATAGAGAGTGGGGGACACAGAGAGGGCGAGGGACACAGAGAGTGAGGGACACAGAGAGCGAGGGACACAGGGAGAGTGAGGGACACTGAGAGAGCGAGGACACAGAGAGTGAGGGACACAGAGAGCGAGGGACACAGAGAGCGAGGGACACAGAGAGTGAGGGACACAGAGAGTGAGGGACACAGAGAGCGAGGGACACAGAGTGAGAGAGGGACACAGAGAGTGAGGGACACAGAGAGCGAGGGACACAGAGAACGAGGGACACAGAGAGAGCGAGGGACACAGAGAGAGCGAGGGACACAGAGAGTGAGGGACACAGAGAGCGAGGGACACAGAGAGCGAGGGACACAGAGAGTGAGGGACACAGAGAGCAAGGGACACAGAGAGAGCGAGGGACACAGAGAGAGCGAGGGACACAGAGAGCGAGGGACACAGTGAGCCAGGGACACAGAGAGAGCCAGGGACACAGAGTGCGCGAGGGACACAGAGAGCGTGAGGGACACAGTGAGCGCGAGGGACACCGAGAGCGAGGGACACAGAGAGTGTGGGACACAGAGAGCGAGGGACACAGAGTGAGAGAGGGACACAGAGACTGAGGGACACAGAGAGCGAGGGACACAGAGAACGAGGGACACAGAGAGCGCGACGGACACAGAGAGCGCGTGGGACACAGAGAGCGCGAGGGACACAGAGAGCGCGAGGGACACAGAGAGCGAGGGTCACAGAGAGAGCGAGGGACACAGAGAGAGCGAGGGACAAACAGAGAGCGAGGGACACAGAGAGCGAGGGACACAGAGAGCACGAGCAACACAGAGAGCGCGAGGGACACAGAGAGCGGGGGACACAGAAAGAGCGAGGGACACACAGAGAGCGAGGGACACAGAGAGAGCGAGGGACACACAGAGAGCGAGGGACACAGAGAGCGAGGGACACAGAGAGCGAATAGCACAGAGCATGAGGGGCACAAAGAGTGAGGGACACAGAGAGCGAGGGACACACGGAGAGATCGAGGGACACAGAGAGTGTGGGACACAGAGAGAGTGAGGGACACAGAGAGCGAGGGACACAGAGAGCGAGGGACACAGAGAGAGTCACCGACACAGAGAGTGAGGGCCAGAGAGAGAGTGAGGGACAGAGAGAGAGTGAGGGACACAGAGAGTGAGGGGCACAGAGAGAGTGAGGGACACAGAGAGTGAGGAACACAGAGGGAGGGACACAGAGAGCGCGAGTGACACAGAGAGCGCGAGCGACACAGAGAGGGCGAGGGACACAGAGAGAGCGAGGGACAGAGAGAGTGGGGGACAGAGAGAGAGCGGGGGACACAGAGAGCGAGGGACACAGAGAGCGAGGGACACAGGGAGAGTGAGGGACACTGAGAGAGCGAGGGACACAGAGAGTGAGGGACACAGAGAGCGAGGGACACAGAGAGTGAGGGACACAGAGAGTGAGGGACACAGAGAGCGAGGGACACAGAGAGAGCGAGGGACACAGAGAGAGCGAGGGACACAGAGAGCGAGGGACACAGTGAGCGAGGGACACAGAGAGAGCGAGGGACACAGAGTGCGCGAGGGACACAGAGAGCGTGAGGGACACAGTGAGCGCGAGGGACACCGAGAGCGAGGGACACAGAGAGTGTGGGACACAGAGAGCGAGGGACACAGAGTGAGAGAGGGACACAGAGAGTGAGGGACACAGAGAGCGAGGGACACAGAGAACGAGGGACACAGAGAGCGCGACGGACACAGAGAGCGCGAGCGACACAGAGAGCGCGAGGGACACAGAGAGCGAGGGACACAGAGTGCGCGAGGGACACAGAGAGCGTGAGGGACACAGTGAGCGCGAGGGACACCGAGAGCGAGGGACACAGAGAGTGTGGGACACAGAGAGCGAGGGACACAGAGTGAGAGAGGGACACAGAGAGTGAGGGACACAGAGAGCGAGGGACACAGAGAACGAGGGACACAGAGAGCGCGACGGACACAGAGAGCGCGAGCGACACAGAGAGCGCGAGGGACACAGAGATGGAGGGACACAGAGAGTGCGGAACACAGAGAGAGTGAGGGACACAGAGAGCGAGGGACACAGAGAGAGAGCGAGGGACACAGAGAGCGCGAGGGGCACAGAGAGCGCGAGGGACACAGAGAGCGAGGGACACAGAGAGAGTGAGGGACACAGAGAGCGAGGGACACAGAGAGAGTGTGGGACACAGAGAGCGAGGGACACAGAGAGAGAGCGAGGGACACAGAGAGAGCGAGGGTCACAGAGAGAGTGTGGGACACAGAGAGCGAGGGACACAGAGAGAGAGCGAGGGACACAGAGAGAGTGAGGGACACAGGGAGAGCGAGGGACACAGAGAGAGCGAGGGACACAGAGAGAGCGAGGGACACAGCGAGGGCCACAGCGAGAGTGAGGGACACAGAGAGAGAGATGGACACATGGAGCGAGAGGGACACAGAGAGAGCGAGGGACACAGAGAGAGCGAGGGACACATGGAGGGAGAGGGACACAGAGAGAGCGATGGACACAGAGAGAGCGAGGGACACAGAGAGCAAGGGACAGAGAGCAAGGGACACAGCGAGAGCGAGGGACAAAGAAAGAGAGCGAGAGACACAGCGAGAGCGAGGGACACAGCGAGAGCGAGGGACACAGCTAGAGCGAGGGACACAGAGAGAGCGAGGCACACATGGAAGAAGAGGGAAAGAGAGAGAGCGATGGACACAGAGAGAGCGAGGGACACAGAGAGAGCGAGGGACACATGGAGGAAGAGGGACAGAGAGAGAGCGATGGACACAGAGAGAGCGAGGGACACAGAGAGAGCGAGGGACACATGGAGGAAGAGGGACACAGAGAGAGCGAGGGACACAGAGAGAGCGAGGGACACAGAGAGTGAGGGACACAGGGAGCAATGGACACAACGAGAGAGAGAGACACAGAGAGAGCAAGGGACACAGAGAGCAAGGGACACAGAGAGCAAGGGATACAGCGAGAGAGAGAGGGACACAACGAGAGAGAGGGGGACACAGCGAGAGGGACGGGTACACGGCGAGAGAGTGAGGGACACAGCGAGAGAGAGAGGGACACAGCGAGTGAGAGAGGACCACAGCGGGAGAGAGAGGGGCACAGCAAGAGAGAGAGGAGCACACCGAGTGAGGGAGGGACACAGCGAGAGAGAGAGGGACAGCACGGTAGCCTTGTGGATAGCACAATTGTTTCACTGCTCCAGGATCACAGGTTCGATTCCGGCTTGGGTCACTCTCTGTGCGGAGTGAGGGACACAGAGAGCGAGGGACACAGAGAGTGTGGGACACAGTGAGAGTGAGGGACACAGAGAGAGCGAGGGACACAGAGAGCGCGAGGGACACAGAGAGCGAGGGACACACAGAGAGAGCGAGGGACACAGACAGAGCCAGGGACACAGAGAGTGTGGGACACAGTGAGATCGAGGGACACAGAGAGTGTGGGACACAGAGAGCGAGGGACACAGAGAGCGAATAGCACAGAGCATGAGGGGCACAAAGAGTGAGGGACACAGAGAGCGAGGGACACACGGAGAGAGCGAGGGACACAGAGAGTGTGGGACACAGAGAGAGTGAGGGACACAGAGAGCGAGGGACACAGAGAGCGAGGGACACAGAGAGAGTCACCGACACAGAGAGTGAGGGCCAGAGAGAGAGTGAGGGACAGAGAGAGAGTGAGGGACACAGAGAGTGAGGGGCACAGAGAGAGTGAGGGACACAGAGAGTGAGGAACACAGAGGGAGGGACACAGAGAGCGCGAGTGACACAGAGAGCGCGAGCGACACAGAGAGGGCGAGGGACACAGAGAGCGAGGGACACAGAGAGCGAGGGACACAGGGAGAGTGAGGGACACTGAGAGAGCGAGGGACACAGAGAGTGAGGGACACAGAGAGTGAGGGACACAGAGAGCGAGGGACACAGAGAGAGCGAGGGACACAGTGAGCGAGGGACACAGAGAGAGCCAGGGACACAGAGTGCGCGAGGGACACAGAGAGCGTGAGGGACACAGTGAGCGCGAGGGACACCGAGAGCGAGGGACACAGAGAGTGTGGGACACAGAGAGCGAGGGACACAGAGTGAGAGAGGGACACAGAGAGTGAGGGACACAGAGAGCGAGGGACACAGAGAACGAGGGACACAGAGAGCGCGACGGACACAGAGAGCGCGTGGGACACAGAGAGCGCGAGGGACACAGAGAGCGCGAGGGACACAGAGAGCGAGGGTCACAGAGAGAGCGAGGGACACAGAGAGAGCGAGGGACAAACAGAGAGCGAGGGACACAGAGAGCGAGGGACACAGAGAGCACGAGCGACACAGAGAGCGCGAGGGACACAGAGAGCGGGGGACACAGAAAGAGCGAGGGACACACAGAGAGCGAGGGACACAGAGAGAGCGAGGGACACACAGAGAGCGAGGGACACCGAGAGCGAGGGACACAGAGAGTGTGGGACACAGAGAGCGAGGGACACAGAGTGAGAGAGGGACACAGAGAGTGAGGGACACAGAGAGCGAGGGACACAGAGAACGAGGGACACAGAGAGCGCGACGGACACAGAGAGCGCGAGCGACACAGAGAGCGCGAGGGACACAGAGAGCGAGGGTCACAGAGAGAGCGAGGGACACAGAGAGAGCGAGGGACAAACAGAGAGCGAGGGACACAGAGAGCGAGTGACACAGAGAGCACGAGCGACACAGAGAGCGCGAGGGACACAGAGAGCGGGGGACACAGAAAGAGCGAGGGACACACAGAGAGCGAGGGACACAGAGAGAGCGAGGGACACACAGAGAGCGAGGGACACAGAGAGCGAGGGACACAGAGAGAGTGTGGGACACAGAGCGCGAGGGACAATGCGAGCGCGAGGGACACAGAGAGCGCGAGGGACACAGAGAGCGAGGGACACAGAGAGCGAGGGACACAGAGAGAGTGAGGGATATAGAGAGTGAGGGACACAGAGAGAGCGAGGGACACAGAGACAGCGAGGGACACAGAGAGCGCGAGGGACACAGAGAGCGCGAGGGACACAGAGAGCTAGGGACACAGAGAGAGCGAGGGACACAGAGCGATCGAGGGACACAGAGAGAGCGAGGGGCAGAGAGAGAGCGAGGGACACAGAGAGCCAGGGACACAGAGAGAGAGAGGGACACACAGCGAGCGAGGGATCAGAGAGAGCGAGGGGCAGAGAGAGAGCGAGGGACAGAGAGAGCGAGGGACACAGAGAGAGCGAAGGACACAGAGGGCACGAGTGACACAGAGAGCGCGAGGGACACAGAGAGCGCGAGGGACACAGAGAGCGCGAGGGACACAGAGAGCGCGAGGGACACAGAGAGTGCGAGCGACACAGACACCGGGAGGGACACAGAGACCGCGAGGGACAGAGAGAGAGTGGGGGACACAGAGAGAGCGAGGGTCACAGAGAGCAAGGGACACAGAGAGCGAGGGACACTTAGAGAGTGAACGATACAGAGAGTCAGGGACACACTGAGAGAGTGTGGGACACAGAGAGCGAGTGACACAGAGAGCGCGACGGGCACAGAGAGCGCGAGGGACACAGAGAGCGCGAGGGACACAGAGAGCGAGGGACACAGAGAGTGTGGGACACAGAGAGAGTGAGGGACACAGAGAGAGCGAGGGACACAGAGAGCGAGGGACACACAGAGAGAGCGAGGGACACAGACAGAGCCAGGGACACAGAGAGCGAGGGACACAGAGAGCGAGGGTCACACAGAGAGAGTGAGGGACACAGAGAGTGAGGAACACAGAGAGCGAGGGAAACAGAGAGAGCGAGGGACACAGAGAGAGCGAGGGACACAGAGAGAGCGAGGGACACAGACAGAGCCAGGGACACAGAGAGCGAGGGACACAGAGAGCGAGGGTCACACAGAGAGAGTGAGGGACACAGAGAGTGAGGAACACAGAGAGCGAGGGAAACAGAGAGAGCGAGGGACACAGAGAGCGAGGGACACACAGAGAGAGTGAGGGACACAGAGAGTGTGGAACACAGAGAGCGAGGGACTCAGAGAGAGCGAGGGACACAGAGAGCGAGGGACACAGAGAGCGAGGGACAAAGAGAGAGTGAGGGACACAGAGAGAGTGAGGGACACAGAGCGAGGGACACAGACAGAGCGAGGGACACAGAGAGAGCGAGGGACACACAGAAAGGGAGGGACACAGAGAAGTGAGGGACACAGAGAGCGCGAGTGACACAGAGAGAGCGAGGACACAGAGAGCGAGGGACACAGAGAGCGAGGGACACACAGAGATAGCGAGGGACACAGAGAGTGAGGGACACACAGAGAGAGTGTGGGACACAGAGAGAGTGAGTGACACAGAGAGAGAGTGTGGGACACAGAGAGTGAGGGACACACAGACAGAGCCAGGTACACAGAGAGAGCGAGGGACACAGAGAGCGAGGGACACAGAGAGCGAGGGACACACAGAGAGAGCGAGGGACACAGAGAGCGAGGGACACACAGAGAGAGTGTGGGACACAGAGAGAGTGAGGGACACAGAGAGAGTGAGGGACACACAGAGAGCGAGGAACACAGAGAGAGCGAATGACACAGAGAGCGAGGGACACAGAGAGTGAGGGACAGAGAGAGTGAGGGACACAGAGAGAGTGAGGGACCCATAGGGAGCGACGGACCCAGAGAGTGCGAGGGACGCAGAGAACGCGAGGGACACAGAGAGTGAGGGACACATAGAGAGTGAGGGGCACAGAGGGTGAGGGACACAGAGAGGGAGGGACACACAGAGAGAGCGAGAGACACAGAGAGTGAGGGCACAGAGAGCGCGAGGGACACAGAGAGCGCGAGGGACACAGAGAGCGAGGGACACAGAGAGTGTGGGACAGAGAGAGAGTGAGGGACACAGAGAGAGCGAGGGACACAGAGAGCGAGGGACACACAGAGAGAGCGAGGGACACAGACAGAGCCAGGGACACAGAGAGCGAGGGACACAGAGAGCGAGGGTCACACAGAGAGAGTGAGGGACACAGAGAGTGAGGAACACAGAGAGCGAGGGAAACAGAGAGCGAGGGACACAGAGAGCGAGGGACACACAGAGAGAGTGAGGGACACAGAGAGTGTGGAACACAGAGAGCGAGGGACACAGAGAGAGCGAGGGACACAGAGAGAGCGAGGGACAAAGAGAGAGTGAGGGACACAGAGAGAGTGAGGGACACAGAGCGAGGGACACAGACAGAGCGAGGGACACAGAGAGAGCGAGGGACACACAGAAAGGGAGGGACACAGAGAAGTGAGGGACACAGAGAGCGCGAGTGACACAGAGAGAGCGAGGACACAGAGAGCGAGGGACACAGAGAGCGAGGGACACACAGAGATAGCGAGGGACACAGAGAGTGAGGGACACACAGAGAGAGTGTGGGACACAGAGAGAGTGAGTGACACAGAGAGAGAGAGTGTGGGACACAGAGAGTGAGGGACACACAGACAGAGCCAGGTACACAGAGAGAGCGAGGGACACAGAGAGCGAGGGACACAGATGGCGAGGGACACACAGAGAGAGCGAGGGACACAGAGAGCGAGGGACACACAGAGAGAGTGTGGGACACAGAGAGAGTGAGGGACACAGAGAGAGTGAGGGACACACAGAGAGCGAGGAACACAGAGAGAGCGAATGACACAGAGAGCGAGGGACACAGAGAGTGAGGGACAGAGAGAGTGAGGGACACAGAGAGAGTGAGGGACCCATAGGGAGCGACGGACCCAGAGAGTGCGAGGGACGCAGAGAACGCGAGGGACACAGAGAGTGAGGGACACATAGAGAGTGAGGGGCACAGAGGGTGAGGGACACAGAGAGGGAGGGACACACAGAGAGAGCGAGAGACACAGAGAGTGAGGGACACAGAGAGCGAGGGACACAGTGAGCGAGGGACACAGAGAGAGTCAGGGACACAGAGAGTGAGGGCCAGAGAGAGAGTGAGGGACAGAGCGAGAGTGAGGGACACAGAGAGAGTGAGGGTCACAGAGTGTGAGGGGTACAGAGAGAGTGAGGGACACAGAGAGTGAGGAACACAGAGAGTGAGGGACACAGAGAGTGTGCGGGACACCGAGAGTGAGTGACACAGGGAGAGCGAGGGACACAGAGAGAGGGAGGGAGACAGAGAGAGCGAGGGACACAGAGAGCGAGGGACACAGAGAGAGCAAGGGACCCAGAGAGAGTGAGCGACTCAGGGAGAGCGAGGGACAGAGAGAGAGTGAGGGACACAGAGAGAGCGAGGGACACAGAGAGCGCGAGGGACACAGCGAGAGCGAGGGACACACAGAAAGGGAGGGACACAGACAGAGCAAGGGTCACAGACCGAGCTACACACAGAGCGCGAGGGACACAGAGTGAGCGAGGGACACAAAAAGCGAGGGACACAGAGCACGAGGGACACAGAGAGCGAGGGACACAGAGAGTGTGGGACTCAGAGAGCGAGGGACACAGAGAGTGAGGGACACAGAGAGTGAGGGACACATAGAGCGAGGGACACAGAGAGTGTGGGACACAGAGTGCGAGGGACACAGAGAGCGAGTAGCACAGAGCATGAGGGACACAAAGAGTGAGGGACACAGAGAGCGAGGGACACAAAGGGCAAGGGACACAGAGAGCGAGGGACACACGGAGAGAGCGAGGGACACAGAGAGTGTGGGACACAGAGAGAGTGAGGGACACAGAGAGCGAGGGACACAGAGAGCGAGGGACACAGAGAGAGTCACCGACACAGAGAGTGAGGGCCAGAGAGAGAGTGAGGGACAGAGAGAGAGTGAGGGACACAGAGAGAGTGAGGGTCACAGAGAGTGAGGGGCACAGAGAGAGTGAGGGACACAGAGAGTGAGGAACACAGAGAGGGAGGGTCACAGAGAGAGCGTGGGACACAGAGAGCGAGGGACACAGAGAGAGCAAGGGACACAGAGAGAGTGAGCGACTCAGGGAGAGCGAGGGACACAGAGAGAGTGAGGGACACAGAGAGAGCGAGGGACACAGAGAGCGCGAGGGACACAGCGAGAGCGAGGGACACACAGAAAGGGAGGGACACAGAGAGATCGAGGGTCACAGACCGAGCTACAAAGAGAGCGCGAGGGACACAGAGAGAGCATGGGACACAAAGAGCGAGGGACACAAAGAGCGACGGACACAGAGAGAGCGAGGGACACAGAGAGAGCGAGGGACACAGAGAGCGAGGGACACAGAGAGCGAGGGACACAGAGAGAGCGAGGGACACAAAGAGCGACGGACACAGAGCACGAGGGACACAGAGAGAGCGAGGGACACAGAGAGCGAGGGACACAGAGAGCGAGGGACACAGAGAGAGCGAGGGACACAGAGAGCGAGGGACACAGAGAGTGAGGGACACAGAGAGTGTGGGACACAAAGAGCGAGGGACACAGAGCACGAGGGACACAGAGAGCGAGGGACACAGAGTGTGGGACACAGAGAGCGAGGGACACAGAGAGTGAGGGACACAGAGAGAGCGAGGGACACAGAGAGTGTGGGACACAGAGAGAGTGAGGGACACAGAGAGAGCGAGGGACTCAGAGAGAGCGAGGGACACAGAGAGCGAGGGACACAGAGAGCGAGGGTCACACAGAGAGAGTGAGGGACACAGAGAGTGAGGACCACAGAGAGCGAGGGAAACAGAGAGAGCGAGGGACACAGAGAGCGAGGGACACACAGAGAGAGTGAGGGACACAGAGAGTGTGGGACACAGAGAGAGTGAGTGACACAGCGAGAGAGCGAAGGACACAGAGAGTGAGGGACACAGAGAGAGTGAGGGACACAGAGAGAGCGAGGGACACAGAGAGAGCGAGGGACACAGAGAGCGAGGGACACAGAGAGTGTGGGACACAGAGAGCGAGGGACACACAGAGAGCAGGGACACAGAGAGAGCGAGGGACACAGAGAGCGAGAGACACAGAGAGCGAGAGACACAGAGAGAGTGAGGGACACAGAGAGCGAGGAACACACAGAGAGAGCGAGGGCCACAGAGAGAGCGAGGGACACAGAGAGCGAGAGACACAGAGAGCGAGAGACACAGAGAGAGTGAGGGACACAGAGAGCGAGGGACACAGAGAGCGAGGGACACACAGAGAGAGCGAGGGACTCAGAGAGCGAGGGACACAGAGAGCGAGGGACACAGAGAGCGAGGGACAGACAGAGAGAGTGTGGGACACAGACAGAGCCAGGGACTCAGAGAGAGCAAGGGACATAGAGAGCGAGGAACACACAGAGAGAGCGAGGGCCACAGAGAGCGAGGGACACAGAGAGCGAGGGACACACAGAGAGAGTGAGGGACACAGAGAGTGAGGGACACAGAGAGCGAGGGACACAGAGAGAGCGAGGGACACAGAGAGCGAGGAACACACAGAGAGAGCGAGGGACACAGAGAGTGAGGAACACAGAGAGTGAGGAACACAGAGAGCGAGGGAAACAGAGAGAGTGAGGGACACAGAGAGCGAGGGACACAGAGAGTGAGGAACACAGAGAGAGTGAGGGACACAGAGAGTGTGGGACACAGAGAGCGAGGGACACAGAGAGAGTGAGGGACACAGAGAGCGAGGGACACAGAGCGAGGGACACAGACAGAGCGAGGGACACAGAGAGCACGAGCGACACAGAGAGCGCGAGGGTCACAGAGAGCGCGAGGGACACACAGAAAGGGAGGGACACAGACAGAGCGAGGGTCACAGACCGAGGGACTCAGACAGAGCGAGGGACACAGAGAGAGCGTGGGACACAGAGAGAGCGAGGGATACACAGAAAGGGAGGGACACAGAGAGAGTGAGGGACACAGAGAGATCGAGGCACACAGAGTGAGCGAGTGACACACAGAAAGGGAGGGACACAGAGAGTGTGAGGGACATAGAGAGAGCGAGGCACACAGAGAGCGCGAGGGATACAGAGAGCGAGGGACACAGAGAGCGAGGGACACAGAGAGAGAGTGAGGGACACAGACAGAGCCAGGGACACAGAGAGAGCCAGGGACACAGAGAGCGAGGGTACCACACAGAGAGAGCGAGGGACACAGAGAATGAGGGACACAGAGAGCACGAGGGACACACAGAGAGAGTGAGGGACACAGAGAGTGAGGGACACAGAGAGCGAGGGACACGGAGAGCGAGGGACACAGAGACCGCGTGGGACACAGAGAGCGCGTGGGACACAGAGAGCGCGAGGGACACAGAGAGCGCGAGGGACAGAGCGAGAGTGAGGGACACAGAGGGTGTGGGGCAGATAGAGTGATGGACACAGAGTGTGAGGGACACAGAGAGTGAGGGACACAGAGAGCGCGAGGGATACAGAGAGCGCGAGGGACAGAGCGAGAGTGAGGGACACAGAGGGAGTGTGGGGCAGATAGAGTGATGGACACAGAGTGTGAGGGACACAGAGAGTGAGGGACACAGAGAGCGAGGGACACAGAGAGAGTGAGGGACACAGAGAGTGAGGGAAACAGAGTCAGTGAGGGACACAGTGAGTGAGGGACACAGAGAGTGAGGAACACAGAGAGTGAGGGACACAGAGAGTGAGGGACAGAGAGAGAGTGAGGAAGACAGAGAGAGTGAGGGACAAGGAGAGCGAGGGTCACAGAGAGAGTGAGGGACACAGAGAGTGCGGGACACAGAGAGAGTGAGGGACACATAGATCGAGGGACACAGAGAGAGTGAGGGACACAGAGAGAGCGAGGGACACAGAGAGCGAGGGACACAGAGAGAGTGAGGGACACAGAGAGTGAGGGACACAGAGAGAGTGAGGGACACAGTGAGTGAGGGACACAGAGAGTGAGGAACACAGAGAGTGAGGGACACAGAGAGTGAGGGACAGATAGAGTGAGGGACACAGAGGGAGTGAGGGACACAGTGAGTGAGGGACACAGAGAGTGAGGGACACAGAGCACCAGGGACACAGAGCGTGAGGGACACAGAGAGTGATGAACACAGAGAGAGTGAGGGACACAGAGAGTGAGGGAAACAGAGAGAGTGAGGGACACAGTGAGTGAGGGACACAGAGAGTGAGGAACACAGAGAGTGAGGGACACAGAGAGTGAGGGACAGATAGAGTGAGGGACACAGAGGGAGTGAGGGACACAGTGAGTGAGGGACACAGAGAGTGAGGGACACAGAGAGTGAGGGACAGATAGAGTGAGGGAAACAGAGAGAGTGAGGGACACAGTGAGTGAGGGACACAGAGAGTGAGGGACACAGAGAGTGAGGGACAGATAGAGTGAGCGACACAGAGAGTGAGGGACACAGAGAGTGAGGGACACAGCGAGAGTGAGGGACACAGAGAGCGAGGGACACAGAGAGTGAAGGACACAGAGAGTGAGGGACACATTTAGAGTGAGGGACACAGAGAGCGAGGGACACAGAGAGTGAAGGACACAGAGAGTGAGGGACACAGAGAGTGAGGGACACAGAGAGTGAGGGACAGAGAGAGTGAGGGACACAGAGGGACACAGGGAGAGTGAGGGACAGAGAGAGAGTGAGGGACACATAGAGAGTGAGGGACACAGAGAGCGAGGGACACAGAGAGAATGAGGGACACAGAGAGTGAGGGACACAGAGAGTGACGGACAGAGATAGTGAGGGACACAGAGAGGGACACAGAGAGAGTGAGGGACACAGAGAGAGTGAGGGACACAGAGAGCGAGGGACACAGAGAGAGTGAGGGACACAAAGAGTGAGGGGCAGAGAGAGTGAGGGACACAGAGAGAGTGAGGGACACAGAGAGAGTGAGGGACACAGTGAGTGAGGGACAGAGAGAGAGTGAGGGACACAGAGAGGGACACAGAGAGTGAGGGACACAGAGAGTGAGGGACACAGAGAGCGCGAGGGACACAGAGAGTGAGGGACACAGAGTGAGGGACACAGAGAGTGAGGGAAACAGAGTGAGTGTGGGACACAGTGTGTGAGGGACACAGAGAACGAGGGACACAGAGAGAGTGAGGGACACAGAGAGTGAGGGACACAGAGAGCGCGAGGGACACAGAGCGCGAGGGACAGAGCGAGAGTGAGGGACACAGAGGGAGTGTGGGGCAGATAGAGCGAGGGACACAGTGTGTGAGGGACACAGAGAGTGAGGAACACAGAGAGTGAGGGACAGAGAGAGAGTGAGGAAGACAGAGAGAGTGAGGGACACAGAGAGTGAGGGACAGAGAGAGAGTGAGGAAGACAGAGAGAGTGAGGGACACAGAGAGTGCGGGACACAGAGAGAGTGAGGGACACAGAGAGTGCGGGACACAGAGAGAGTGAGGGACACAGAGAGAGCGAGGGACACATAGATCGAGGGACACAGAGAGAGTGAGGGACACAGAGAGAGCGAGGGACACAGAGAGAGTGAGGGACACAGAGAGTGATGAACACAGAGAGAGTGAGGGACACAGAGAGTGAGGGAAACAGAGAGAGTGAGGGACACAGTGAGTGAGGGACACAGAGAGTGAGGAACACAGAGAGTGAGGGACACAGAGAGCGAGGGACAGAGATAGTGAGGGACACAGAGAGAGTGAGGGACACAGTGAGTGAGGGACACAGTGAGTGAGGGACACAGTGAGTGAGGGACACAGAGAGTGAGGGACACAGAGAGTGAGGGACAGATAGAGTGAGGGACACAGAGGGAGTGAGGGACACAGTGAGTGAGGGACACAGAGAGTGAGGGACACAGAGAGTGAGGGACAGATAGAGTGAGGGAAACAGAGAGAGTGAGGGACACAGTGAGTGAGGGACACAGAGTGAGGGACAGATAGAGTGAGGGACACAGAGGGAGTGAGGGACACAGTGAGTGAGGGACACAGAGAGTGAGGGACACAGAGAGTGAGGGACAGATAGAGTGAGCGACACAGAGAGTGAGGGACACAGAGAGTGAGGGACAGAGAGAGAGTGAGGGACACAGAGAGAGTGAGGGACACAGAGAGCGAGGGACACAGAGAGTGAGGGACACAGAGAATGTGGGACAGAGAGAGTGAGGGACACAGAGGGACACAGGGAGAGTGAGGGACAGAGAGAGAGTGAGGGACACATAGAGAGTGAGGGACACAGAGAGCGAGGGACACAGAGAGAATGAGGGACACAGAGAGTGAGGGACACAGAGAGTGACGGACAGAGATAGTGAGGGACACAGAGAGGGACACAGAAAGAGTGAGGGACACAGAGAGAGTGAGGGACACAGAGAGCGAGGGACACAGAGAGAGTGAGGGACACAAAGAGTGAGGGACAGAGAGAGTGAGGGACACAGAGAGAGTGAGGGACACAGAGAGAGCGAGGGACACAGTGAGTGAGGGACAGAGAGAGAGTGAGGGACACAGAGTGGGACACAGTGATTGAGGGACACAGAGAGATTGAGGGACACGGAGAGTGAGGGACACAGAGAGCGAGGGACACAGAGAGAGTGACCCGGAGGAAACCACGCAGACACAGGGAGAACATGACGGGAATTGAACCCGGGACCCTATAGCTGTGAAGCCACAGTGCTACCCACTGTGCTACCGTGCCGCGTAATGAGTCACACACACAACCTCCCACCCCATCCCAGACACACAAACACGTGTACAGACAAACACAAACTCACACACAGACACAAACTCAGACAGGCTGCGTCAATTCATCTTTCAAATGGAGCGAGATCCATTCTCCACCTTTAACTTGGAGAGGTGTATCTGGCCTGTGTGTGACCAAGACACACACTGACTCTGAACATCCTCACAGCAGCTTGGGGACAGACTTTTCGAAAGCACTTTTCATAACCTTTGGGTATCACAAACTGCTTCACAGGCAATGGAGCCCTTTTGAAATCTAGTCAGGAGTAATTTAGGAAATGGACCAGCTAATTTCAGAGAGAGACACAGAAACAGGATGAGATTGTGTTGTACATGTTTCAGAGCTGTCACTGAGACACACACGAGATGTACAATATCAATTATTATTCTGAAGCATTTTGATTAAATCAGCCCTGAGACTGAATTCCAGTGTTTCAGAGTAAAGCTCCATCTACACTGCCCATCAAACACTCACAACACAAATACTGTCTGGGCTTAAATACAGAGTCAAGATCCCTCTGTCCTGTCCAAGGAATTTTTCATTGCAGATAGTTATTTTTATTTTTTGGAAAAGCAGAACTTAAATTGCACAGTCTCCCAGGGTGGACTCTTGTTCATTACAATCATGAACTCAGCCCTTCACATTCAAACATGAAGTTTAAGCTCTGATTTCAAGTTGCTTTGTCACTTGTCTGAAGTATTTGAATAATAGGCCTTGGTTAATCAATCCTTTCTCACAGCACATGGAAGTTGTGAATCTTCAAGGCTCTCAGTCTTATTTAGTTAAAAAACAACTGCTTCCTTTGATCCTCAATCCATTTCCCAACCCTAAAAAGATCTCACACCTTTCCACAATGCAGGAATATCTCCATCAAAACTTCTAATCAGTTCCCCATACACTTGTTAAACTTGCCTGTGTGAAGTAAATTCCACTGACAGATTCCGAAAGCTGCACAGAGCAATGACTGGTTATTTTAAACTTTGAAACGGAACTATTTTAACTTGTCCATCAGTCCTATTAAACAGAAATGTTGTCCCTGTGGGCTGACAGTCTCTCAGCAAGATTGAAACATTGAGGGACCCCACGTCCTGCATTTGACAACATTTGTGGCACTTCCACAATCTACGAGACATTGCTGTCTGTATTGTGTGAATCCAGCTGTGAAACATCAATGAACAGAAAGCAGTTGCGGTTATCATACTGACCGTTTTAATTTAATCTAAATTGTTTCATTACAAATTCTAATCTCAGGAATTGACATCAGAGGATTTCAGTGAAAAACCCCATTGATCCTCACTGTCTAATAAAATGATGTTGTTGCCGATGACCCTGTATTGATTCAGGAATAAACTTTTCATCTCACAGTGTGAAAAAATCAAATTGAATCCCAATTTATAGAGCAGCTGACTGAAGAAATCTTTCTATGAGTAACATAGAATAAGATTGTCCCCATCAAAGACTCCCAAGACAGGTCCGTCCGGGGAAATTCTTGCTGGTTTTTACTCATTGTATAGAAAGCCTTCCTCGGGAGTCAGACGAATAGACAACCCAAACTAGTCACAAATTCTGGGACAATTAAATATTAACATAAAGACTGAAGTAAGGACAGGATATTGCTAGATCTGTTGCTGGGCCCTGAATTAACAGTACAATAGACAGGACAAATGCCTCTGGCCTCTCCTGTGAAGGCACATCAAAACATTCATGACAGAAAGTAAGGGGGTAGGTCTGTACGCACATCTCTGAGGAGATCTCAACCAATACTGTTTCTAATCATTTCCCAATAGTATTTGAACTCAGCGCTGGCTGAGGCCTGTTCTGCAGGCTTCACCCAGGGTGAGTTGTGTCTGGTTATTACCCTGACCGAGGTTTAATTTTAGTATCTGAGGGATAGTGAGTGAGGGAGGGAGACAGAGATATAAATGAGTGAGGGACCGAGAGACAGAGAGAAACATAAGGGAAGGGGGGAACTGTCTCTCATCTTCTTTTAGCCTCTGGTTGAAAGCTGTACCATTTTTGTGTTTGAACATTGCTGAGAATTTATGCAAATGAAAAGTGGATCCTGGGATCTCGCTATCAAATAGTGTCAAATTTTTCCTGTCTTTCAGTTAACTTTCTCCCTCTTTTCCCCAGGAATTTGAATTTTGAAGACTGCAATGTGAGCAGGAATCTTTGGACAAGGGCTATTCTCCAGAGGACAAGTGGATGGACTGAGGCCTACTCCACAGGCCGCACTCACGTGAGTTGTCTCTTTATTGCCGCCCCGGCCTTGCACTTAGACACAAACACATTAACCCTTTGGTGGGTGACAAAGAGTAAAGTAAAGATCTGCAATATGAAGCTGTCTAAATTTTGTTTATGAACCCAAAATAACAGGGTTCTTTTAAATCTGGGTGTCCCGAAAGAGAGGGAGGGGTTGGATTTCATTGTCTGAGCCCCGATCACTCTCCGTATAACCTGTTAGCTATTTTAAACGACACTCAACACTGCTGACTGCACCTTCTGGGATCTTTCTGTGTACCAATGGATTTTGTTTTAAAAAGGTTTTTCTCAGTTTTGAGAGGCAGTTTAACTCTTTCAGAGGATTGAAGGGAATTCTTTAGACTGGGTCCAATCCACACACACAGGATGAGGGGGGAGGAAGGGGTTTAGATCCAGGGGGGAATGGAGCTCGTAGCAGGAGTGAAGAGGGTAGGGGGGGAGAGGAAAGACAGCATCCCGCCTGGTTAGGTTCACATTGCTGCTGCTGTGGGATCTTGCTGTTCACGCACAGGCCTGTGGCCTTTGCCCGCAAAGTAATTGAGATCTCAACTCTTAAATTAAAATAGCACACGGACTGCAAAGTAGGTTCGAAGGTCTCACATTTGAAAGTCTTGGGAATGAGGGAGTTGATGAATCCTTTCCACAGACTGAGTGGATATTCAGCCAGGATCACATTGCTGCTTGTGGGATCTTACTGTGCAATCAATACTGCTGTCAGTTTGTACAGTGCAACAATGGTGTAGAAACAGAGAGAAAGAGAGAGATAGAGAAATCCACGATGTGAAACTCTACTCAACAATGAAAGTGTTATCATTTTTGGGATCTCCCTGTGCACAAGTTGCCTGCAGAATTCACAAAATTAACAATAGTGGGGTCACTTTTAAAATGAATCCATCGACTAAAGAAATCAAGATGGCGCGGAATTAAAGTCCCTTAACTTGGAGCGGGTATAATTCTGGAATGAAGCCTGTATTTTAGGCCGAGACATAAATATGAGGGTGAAATGAAATCCGCAGGGGGCCATTTGAATTCAGTTTGCTGTGGTTGTGATTGTTAGATTCCTGAGTGTGACCCTCTCTCTCTCTTTCTCTCTCTCTCTCCTTCCCAACGACTGGCATGAGAATGAGAGAGAGATAGAAGTACAGAAAGAGTGTGGGACTGGTGGGTGATGGAGAGTAGAGAGAGGGAGAAAGACAGAGAGGGAGGTAGTGAAAAAGAGAGGCTTTCTCTCCCTTTCTGCCTTCTTTCCATTCTTGTCTCTCTCTCTCTCTGTCTCCCCAGCGTTCTGAAGATATCTGTCCATCCCTCTCCACCTTCTTTGTGTGTCTATAAACCTTCAATCATTGAAAACCACCCCACAAACTGCAATGGGGAGCCTCCAGCACACCTTCCCGGGGATTCCTTGATTTGGGAAAAGAATAGAAATAAATGCTGGGAGGGCGATTTTAAAAAGTCCCCTCATGGACCGGGCAGTGGGTTTCCCAGTTTAAAGAGGGGAGTTTAACTTTCTGAGGGCGGATGTGTCTCCAGACTCGGAATACCCGTGCTGTTCAGGAGTTGGGGTGGTGGCGAGGGGAGATGGAAGAAAGAATATAGCAGTCAAGGGAAGGAACATGTCCTCCACCCCCTGCTCACCTGCCTGTCCCACCGTAACAGGATCACATTGCTGTGTGTGGGATCCTGCTGTGCACCAATGGCCTGCAGCCTTTCCTGAACTGCCAACTTAGTGACCACGCACAATTTAAAATTAAACTGGCTCACTGAGTCTGAAGCAGTCGGGAGGGGGTGAGGGAGTGAGTCTGAAATGAATAGGCCGCAGCCTGGGTACAGGTTTGTCCTCAATGGTGGTGTTTGTGTTTTCGACAGAGCGGTGGGGTTGGAAGGATTTCTGAGGGGGGGGTAATGGAGTTAAATATCCCCGTCTCTGTCCCTCCAGCTTTCTGTCTCTCCCTTTCCAGTCATTTATTTGTACATTGAATCTTCTAATAAATGGGTTTGAGAATCCCAAGGTGATTTGTGGTTATGTTAATTGGGGGGGTTTGGTTGGTTAAGAGGGGAGGGGAGGTCAGTGGGGGTCCCCTGTCCCTCTCGCTCCCTCGTGCTCTGTCTGGGAGGTTTCGGGACTGAGTTGCTGATGCTGAGGAATGTTCTGTTTAACTGGGGGCGGAGGCGAGGGGGGTGGATGGGGGCGGGGGGGTGCGTGGGGGCGGGGGGGGATTTGTTCTTTGTCCCTGCGGCTTAATGCAGCCTCTCTGACTAGGCCTCAATTTTGCACTCTGCGAAGAATCTAGGGTTTAGTGGATGTGGGGAAGCATTTTGAATGGAGTTTCTTGAGGACTTGACTGAGTAGTTCTCTCTCTCTCTCTCTGTCTCTGCCTGTCTGTATTCCACCGTGTGAAAATGCGAGAGAGAGAGAGTGAGAGAGAGGGAGAGAGAGGCGTGGACACACATTTCCCACTCACTTCAACCCCAATCCTCACTTAAAAATCGCTTTGTATCTGGCCATACCCAGGTTTGTGTGGGATCCTGCTGTGTACACATGCTCTGCCCTCCCCCCCTCCACCTTATAGTCCTCACACCGCCACAATGTCCAGAAATAGATTGAGGGAAAGGAGGAGGGTGGGGCTAGAGGGAGAGAAAAACCTTTAATTGACTGACTGAGAGGAGGTGAAGAGGATGGATCTCTGGAATTACAAATATTAAACATGTCCAGTGTGGTGGGACATGTATTACAAATGGGAAGACAGGAACCTTTCAGAGGACATGCCCTCTGGGCAGCATGTTGGCACAGTGGTTAGCACAGTTGCTTCACAGCTCCAGGGTCCCAGGTTCGATCCCCGGCTGGGTCACTGTCTGTGCGGAGTCTGCACGTTCTCCCCGTGTCTGCGTGGGTTTCCTCCGGGTGCTCCGGTTTCCTCCCACAGTCCAAAGATGTGCGGGTGAGGTGGATTGGCTGTTCTAAATTGCCCTTAGTGTCCAAAAAGATTAAGTGGAGTTACTGGGTTATGGGGATAAAGTGGGATAGGCTGGAGGTGTGGGGCTTGGGTAGGATGCTCTTTCCAAGGGCCGGGGCAGACTCGATGGGCCGAATGGCCTCCTGCTGCACTGTAAATTCTATGATTTCACTCCGGCCCTCACAAAGGGGCTGGAATGAAAAAGGCTGCGATTGGGGGGGCGGGGGGCAGTTTAATCTCCCAATCGCACAGTGCCCGTGTTTTACTGTAGTTAATGTCACGGTTCCTTGTGAAAGTCCAATCAAACAGTTGTGGGCACACCCTGATTTGGGAAGAAACAGAAACCAATGCTGGGAGATATGGAATGCTCGGAGGGCGGTTTGAAAAAGTCTCTCAAGGTCTGGGGCAGCTGGTTTCATTGCTCTCTGTGGGATCCTGCTGTGCGTCAGTGACCTGGGGCCTTTCCTGAACTGCAACTGGTAACCACCCAATTAAACAAAGCAACTCAGCTTCACTGAGTCTGAAGCAGTCGGGAGGGGGTGAGGGAGTGGGTCTGACATGAATAGGCCGCAGCCTGGGTAAAGATTTGTCCTCAATCCCAGTGGTGTTTGTGTTTTAGACAGGGCGGTGGCATTGGAAGGATTTCTGAGGGGGTTTTGTGGTGAAATATCCCTGTCTCTGTCCCTCCAGGTTTCTATCTCTCTCTCTTTCCAATCTCTCTCTCTTTCCCATCTCTCCCTCTTTCCCATCTCTCCCTCTTTCCCATCTCTCTCTCTTTCCCATCTCTCCCTCCTTCCCAATGTCTCCCTCCTTCCCAATCTCTCCCTCTTTCCCATCTCTCCCTCTTTCCCATCTCTCTCTCTTTCCCATCTCTCCCTCCTTCCCAATGTCTCCCTCCTTCCCAATCTCTCCCTCTTTCCCATCTCTCTCTCTTTCCAATCTCTCCCTCTTTCCAATCTCTCCCTCTTTCCCATCTCTCTCTCTTTCCAATCTCTCTCTCTTTCCCATCTCTCTCTCTTTCCCATCTCTCTCTCTTTCCCATCTCTCCCTCCTTCCAGCCATTTCTTTCTATATTTATCTTGTAATAAATGTAAAAGAAAATCCCAATGTGATTTGTCGAGAGGTAAGAGAGAGGGAAAGAGAAAGAGAGGGAGGGTGGAGGGAGAGCGAGAGAAAAAGAGAAGGGGTGTGAGAAAGACAGAGATATTGTGGAAAAGAGAGGGTCAAAGAACAAAGAACAAAGAACAAAGAAATGTACAGCACAGGAACAGGCCCTTCGGCCCTCCAAGCCCGTGCCGACCATACTGCCCGACTAAACTACAATCTTCTACACTTCCTGGGTCCGTATCCTTCTATTCCCATCCTATTCATATATTTGTCAAGATGCCCCTTAAATGTCCCTATCGTCCCTGCCTCCACTACCTCCTCCGGTAGTGAGTTCCAGGCACCCACTACCCTCTGCGTAAAAAACTTGCCTCGTACATCTACTCTAAACTTTGCCCCTCTCACCTTAAACCTATGCCCCCTAGTAATTGACCCCTCTACCCTGGGGAAAAGCCTCTGACTATCCACTCTGTCTATGCCCCTCATAATTTTGTATACCTCTATCAGGTCGCCCCTCAACCTCCTTCGTTCCAGTGAGAACAAACCGAGTTTATTCAATCGCTCCTCATAGCACCCCCAGGGGTCTGGGGGTGGGGGTCTGCTGTGTGCAGTCACGGCCCAGTTACATGTGTTAGAAAGTGCGATTTTACACAAGCTATAATCCTGAGACGGTCGATTTGAAAATGTCTCCAGAGGGAGAGAACCCCTGAGAGAGAGAAAGAGAGACAGATCTGAGTGGGTGTGGTGGAAAATCCCTGTCTCTCTCGTCCCCACTCCATCGGTCCATCCGTCCGACCGTCCGTCCATCCATCCATAGCCTGACTCTGTAACTCACACCGTGCTGTACCTGTCCTGGGAGTGTTTGATGGGGACAGTGTAGAGGGAGCTTTACTCTGTATCTAACCCCGTGCTGTACCTGTCCTGGGAGTGTTTGATGGGAAAAGTGTAGAGGGAGCTTTACTCTGTATCTAACCCCGTGCTGTACCTGTCCTGGGAGTGTTTGATGGGGACAGTGTAGCGGGAGCTTTACTCTGTATCTAGCCCCGTGCTGTACCTGTCCTGGGAGTGTTTGATGGGGACAGTGTAGAGGGAGCTTTACTCAGGAACTCACACCGTGCTGTACCTGTCCTGGGAATGTTTGATGGGGACAGTGTAGAGGGAGCTTTACTCTGTATCTAACCCCGTGCTGTACCTGTCCCGGGAGTGTTTGATGGGGACAGTGTAGAGGGAGCTTTACTCTGTAACTCACACCGTGCTGTACCTGTCCTGGGAGTGTTTGATGGGAACAGTGTAGAGGCAGCTTTACTCTGTATCTAACCCCGTGCTGTACCTGTCCTGGGAGTGTTTGATGGGGACAGTGTAGAGGGAGCTGTACTCTGTATCTAACCCCGTGCTGTACCTGTCCTGGGAGTGTTTGATGGGGACAGTGTAGAGGGAGCTTTAGTCTGTACCTAACCCCGTGCTGTACCTGTCCTGGGAGTGTTTGATGGGAACAGTGTAGAGGGAGCTTTACTCTGTATCTAACCCCCGTGCTGCACCTGTCCTGGGAGTGTTTGATGGGGACAGTGTAGAGGGAGCTTTACTCTGTATCTAACCCCGTGCTGTACCTGTCCTGGGAGTGTTTGATGGGGACAGTGTAGAGGGAGCTTTACTCTGTATCTAACCCCGTGCTGTACCTGTCCTGGGCGTGTTTGATGGGAACAGTATAGAGGGAGCTTTACTCTGTATCTAACCCCATGCTGTACCTGTCCTGGGAGTGTTTGATGGGAACAGTGTAGAGGGAGCTTTACTCAGTATCTAACTCCATGCTGTACCTGTCCTGGGAGTGTTTGATGGGGACAGTGTAGAGGGAGCTTTACTCTATATCTAACCCCCGTGCTGTACCTGTCCTGGGAGTGTTTGATGGGGACAGTATAGATGGAGCTTTACCCTGTATCTAACCCTGTGCTGTACCTGACTTGGGAGTATTTGATGGGGACAGTGTACAGTCAGCTTTACTCTGTATCTAACCCTGTGCTGTACCTGTCCTGGGAGTGTTTGATGGGGACAGTGTAGCGGGAGCTTTACACTGTATCACACCCTGTGTTGTACCTGTCCTGGGAGTGTTTGATGGGTCAGTGTACAGGGAGCTTTACTCTGTATCTAACCCCGTGCTGTACCTGTCCTGGGAGTGTTTGATGGAGACAGTGTAGAGGGAGCTTTACTCTGTATCTAACCCTGTGCTGTACCTGTCCTGGGAGTGTTTGATGGGGACAGTGTAGCGGGAGCTTTACTCTGTATCTCACCCTGTGCTGTACCTGTCCTGGGAGTGTTTGATGGGGACAGTGTACAGGGAGCTTTACTCTGTATCTAACCCCGTGCTGTACCTGTCCTGGGAGTGTTTGATGGGGACAGTGTAGAGGGAGCTTTACTCTGTATCTTACCCTGTGCTGTACCTGTCCTGGGAGTGTTTGATGGGGACAGTGTAGAGGGAGCTTTACTCTGTATCTAAACCCATGCTGTACCTGTCCTGGGAGTGTTTGATGGGGACAGTGTAGAGGGAGCTTCACTCTGTATCTAGCCCGTGCTGTACCTGTCGTGGAAATGTTTGATGGGGACAGTGTAGAGGGAGCTTTACTCTGTATCTAATCCAGTGCAGTATCTGTCCTGGGAGTGTTTGATGGGGACAGTGTAGAGGGAGCTTTACTCTGTATCTAATCCAGTGCTGTATCTGTCCTGGGAGTGTTGATGGGGACAGTGTAGAGGGAGCTTTACTCTGTATCAAATCCAGTGCTGTATCTGTCCTGGGAGTGTTGATGGGGACAGTGTAGAGGGAGCTTTACTCTGTATCTAATCCAGTGTTGTATCTGTCCTGGGAGTGTTTGATGGGGACAGTGTAGAGGGAGCTTCACTCTATATCTAGCCCGTGCTGTACCTGTCCTGGGTGTGTTTGATGGGGACAGTGTAGAGGGAGCTTTACTCTGTATCTAGCCTGTGCTGTACCTGTCCTGGGCGTGTTTGATGGGAACAGTATAGAGGGAGCTTTACTCTGTATCTAACCCCATGCTGTACCTGTCCTGGGAGTGTTTGATGGGAACAGTGTAGAGGGAGCTTTACTCAGTATCTAACTCCATGCTGTACCTGTCCTGGGAGTGTTTGATGGGGACAGTGTAGAGGGAGCTTTACTCTATATCTAACCCCCGTGCTGTACCTGTCCTGGGAGTGTTTGATGGGGACAGTATAGATGGAGCTTTACCCTGTATCTAACCCTGTGCTGTACCTGACTTGGGAGTATTTGATGGGGACAGTGTACAGTCAGCTTTACTCTGTATCTAACCCTGTGCTGTACCTGTCCTGGGAGTGTTTGATGGGGACAGTGTAGCGGGAGCTTTACTCTGTATCACACCCTGTGTTGTACCTGTCCTGGGAGTGTTTGATGGGTCAGTGTACAGGGAGCTTTACTCTGTATCTAACCCCGTGCTGTACCTGTCCTGGGAGTGTTTGATGGAGACAGTGTAGAGGGAGCTTTACTCTGTATCTAACCCTGTGCTGTACCTGTCCTGGGAGTGTTTGATGGGGACAGTGTAGCGGGAGCTTTACTCTGTATCTCACCCTGTGCTGTACCTGTCCTGGGAGTGTTTGATGGGGACAGTGTAGAGGGAGCTTCACTCTATATCTAGCCCGTGCTGTACTTGTCCTGGGTGTGTTTGATGGGGACAGTGTAGAGGGAGCTTTACTCTGTATCTAGCCTGTGCTGTACCTGTCCTGGGCGTGTTTGATGGGAACAGTATAGAGGGAGCTTTACTCTGTATCTAACCCCATGCTGTACCTGTCCTGGGAGTGTTTGATGGGAACAGTGTAGAGGGAGCTTTACTCAGTATCTAACTCCATGCTGTACCTGTCCTGGGAGTGTTTGATGGGGACAGTGTAGAGGGAGCTTTACTCTATATCTAACCCCCGTGCTGTACCTGTCCTGGGAGTGTTTGATGGGGACAGTATAGATGGAGCTTTACCCTGTATCTAACCCTGTGCTGTACCTGACTTGGGAGTATTTGATGGGGACAGTGTACAGTCAGCTTTACTCTGTATCTAACCCTGTGCTGTACCTGTCCTGGGAGTGTTTGATGGGGACAGTGTAGCGGGAGCTTTACTCTGTATCACACCCTGTGTTGTACCTGTCCTGGGAGTGTTTGATGGGTCAGTGTACAGGGAGCTTTACTCTGTATCTAACCCCGTGCTGTACCTGTCCTGGGAGTGTTTGATGGAGACAGTGTAGAGGGAGCTTTACTCTGTATCTAACCCTGTGCTGTACCTGTCCTGGGAGTGTTTGATGGGGACAGTGTAGCGGGAGCTTTACTCTGTATCTCACCCTGTGCTGTACCTGTCCTGGGAGTGTTTGATGGGGACAGTGTACAGGGAGCTTTACTCTGTATCTAACCCCGTGCTGTACCTGTCCTGGGAGTGTTTGATGGGGACAGTGTAGAGGGTGCTTTACTCTGTATCTAACCCCGTGCTGTACCCGTCCTGGGAGTGTTTGATGAGGACAGTGTAGAGTGAGCTTCGCTCTGTATCTAGCCTGTGCTGTACCTGTCCTGGGAGTGTTTGATGGGGACAGTGCAGTGGGAGATTTACTCTGTATCTAACCCCGTGCTGCACCCGTCCTGGTAGTGTTTGATGGGGACAGTGTAGAGGGAGCTTCACTCTGTATCTAGCCCGTGCTGTACCTGTCGTGGAAATGTTTGATGGGGACAGTGTAGAGGGAGCTTTACTCTGTATCTAATCCAGTGCAGTATCTGTCCTGGGAGTGTTTGATGGGGACAGTGTAGAGGGAGCTTTACTCTGTATCTAACCCAGTGCTGTATCTGTCCTGGGAGTGTTGATGGGGACAGTGTAGAGGGAGCTTTTCTCTGTATCAAATCCAGTGCTGTATCTGTCCTGGGAGTGTTGATGGGGACAGTGTAGAGGGAGCTTTACTCTGTATCTAATCCAGTGCTGTATTTGTCCTGGGAGTGTTTGATGGTGGACAGTGTAGAGGGAGCTTTACTCTGTATCTAATCCAGTGTTGTATCTGTCCTGGGAGTGTTTGATGGGGACAGTGTAGCAGGAGCTTCACTCTATATCTAGCCCGTGCTGTACCTGTTGTGGAAATGTTTGATGGGGAGTGTGTAGAGGGAGCTTTACACTGTATCTGACCCCGTGCTGTAAGTGTCCAGGGAGTTATTTGATGGGGACAGTGTAGAGGGAGCTTTACTCTGTATCTAACCCCATGCTGTAACTGTCCTGGGAGTGTTTGATGGTGACAGTGTAGAGGGAGCTTTACTCTGTCTCTAGCCCCGTGCTGTAACTGCCCTGGGAGTGTTTGATGGGGACAGTGTTGAGTGAGCTTTACTCTGTATCTAACCCCGTGCTGTAACTGTCCTGGGAGTGTTTGATGGTGACAGTGTAGAGGGAGCTTTACTCTGTCTCTAGCCCCGTGCTGTAACTGCCCTGGGAGTGTTTGATGGGGACAGTGTTGAGTGAGCTTTACTCTGTACCTCACACCGTGCTGCACCTGTCCTGGGAGTGCTTGATGGGGACAGTGTAGAGGGAATTTTACTCTGTATCCAACACCGTGCTGCACCTATCGTGGAAATGTTTGATGGGGACAGTGTAGAGGGAGTTTTACTCTGTTTCTAACCCCGTACTGTACTTGTCCTGGAAGTGTTTGATGGGGACAGTGTAGAGAGAGCTTTCCTCTGTATCTAACCCAGTGCTGTACCTGTCCTGTGAGTGTTTGATGGGGACAGTGTAGAGAGAGCTTTACTCTGTATCTAGCCTGTGCTGTACCTGTCCTGGGAGCATTTGATGGGGTCAGGGTAGAGGGAGCTTCACTCAGTATCTTGCCCGTGCTGTACCTGTCCTGGGAGTGTTTGATGGGGACAGTGTAGAAGGAGCTTCGCTCTGTATCTAGCCTGTGCTGTACCTGTCCTGGGAGTGTTTGATGGGGACAGTGCAGTGGGAGATTTACTCTGTATCTAACCCCGTGCTGCACCTGTCCTGGGAGTGTTTGATGGGGACAGTGTAGAGGGAGCTTCACTCTGTATCTAGCCCGTGCTGTACCTGTCGTGGAAATGTTTGATGGGGACAGTGTAGAGGGAGCTTTACTCTGTATATAATCCAGTGCTGTACCTGTCCTTGAAGTGTTTGATGGGGACAGTGTAGAGAGAGCTTTACTCTGTATCTAGCCTGTGCTGTACCTGTCCTTGAAGTGTTTGATGGGGATAGTGTAGAGAGAGCTTTACTCTGTATCTAGCCTGTGCTGTACCTGTCGTGGAAATGTTGATGGGGACAGTGTAGAGGGAGCTTCACTCTGTCGGACATTGGGAATCTTTGTTATACTATTCCAGAGGGCTGTGGAAGCTCAATCATTGAGCATGTTCCAGACACAAGTCGACTGTGTGTAGTACCATAGCAATGAGTGTGTGAGTGTGCGTGAGTCTGGGCTTGCCAAGATCTGTTTGAATGGTGGGTCCGGTTCGATGGGCTGAATGGAGTGCATCTGCCCCTATGTTCCTTTGAGACTTAAATGCAAACACACACACTCACAGATACACACACGAGCACACACACGCATGCACACACACAGAGGTTTACTGAATATCTTAGTCATTTAAGACAATTTGATAGAATGCTACACATCCTAGTTTGCCAACGACACCAAACATTACAGAGCATTGTAAGCAGCATAGCTGAAAACATCAAATTGCAGAGAGATATGAATGTTTTGTAAGTGGACACAACTGGTGGACGTGTTTCAGTGTAGGGAAATATAAGATGCTGTACTTTTGACTTGGAAAGGATAGAACCGTGTTCTTTCTAAATGATGAGAAGCTGGAAACAGTGGAAGTTCAAAACGTGCAACATTTCTGTGTGATAGGATTGAGGCATCAGTTAAAATAGTTCTGTTTCAAAATTTAATATAACCTGTGTCTTCTGTGGCAGCTTTCGGAATCTCTCAGTGGAATTTACCTTTTGCAGCAAGTGTTAACAAGTGTATGGGAACTGAAGTTTGATTGAGACATTCCTGCATTGTGGAAATGTGTGTGATCTATTTAGGATAGGAAATCGATTGATTTTCAAAGCATGCAGTAGTTTGTTAACTACAGCAGATTGTGAGGCTTGAATGTTCACAACTTCCATGTGCTGAGAGAAAGGACTGATTAACCAAGGCCGATTATTCAAAAACTTCAGACAAGTGACAAAGCAGCAGGAACAGCGAATACACAGACAGAGACAAGCAGGCACCTTTAATTGGAGCTTAAACTTCACGTTTGAATATGAAGCGCTGAGCTCATGATTGAAATAAGCAAGAGTCCACCCTGGGATTGTGTGCAAATTGAGTTCTGTATTTCCAAATAGTAAAAATAAAAACCCTGAATGAAAAATTCCTTGATTCAGAGGGATTTTGACTCTGTTTTTAACCCCAGACAGTATTTGGGTTGTGGGTGTTTGATGGACAGTGTAGATGAAGCTTTACTCTGAAACAATGGAATTTAGATTAAGGGGTGATTTAATCAATTGCTTCAGAATAATAATTGATATTGTATATTTTGTATGTGTCTCATTGTGAGCTTTCAAACATGTACAAATGTCCACATCAACATGGCATAATGTTGTATTAACTGGGACAAGAGCTTATAGTATAAACAGTGACGGGGACAACTGCAGTGATCACTGGGAAAGGAGCTAATGTGTTCTCAATAGCTATATGGATGTGAACGGTTATATATTACAAGCTAATATTCCCAATGCCATTCTCTAATGCAGTAATATTTCAGACAGAGTGTACAGCAGCATTTACAGCTACTGATGCAGCCAGGAAATAAATTGATTCAGCGTTTTTTGTCGGAAAATTAAAATAGGTTCTTGATTCATCGAAATTGAGATGGTCTAGTCTCTCGGGAAAGTTCGATAGGCTGACTGGCCAACTCCTGTTCCTATATACCTGTCCTGGGAGTGTTTGATGGGGACAGTGTAGAGGGAGCTTTACTCTGTATCTAACCCCGTGCTGTACCTGTCCTGGGAGTGTTTGATGGGGACAGTGTAGAGAGAGCTTTACTCTGTATCTAACCCCGTGCTGTACCTGTCCTGGGAGTGTTTGATGGGGACAGTGTCGAGGGAGCTTTACTCTGCATCTAACCCCGTGCGATACCTGTCCTGGGAGTGTTTGATGGGGACAGTGTAGTGGGAGCTTTACTCTGTATCGAACCCCGTGCTGTACCTGTCCTGGGAGAGTTTGATGGGGACAGTGTAGAGGGAGCTTTACTCTGCATCTAACCCCGTGCGGTACCTGTCCTGAGAGTGTTTGATGGGGACAGTGTAGAGGGAGCTTTACTCTGCATCTAACCCCGTGCGGTACCTGTCCTGGGAGTGTTTGATGGGGACAGCGTAGTGGGAGCTTTACTCTGTATCTATTGCTGAGAGTTTGTGTAACTGAAAAGTGGATCCTGGGATCTCGCTATCAAACAGTGTCAAATTTTTCCTGTCTTTCAGTTAACTTTCTCCCTCTTTTCCCCAGGAATTTGAATTTTGAAGACTGCAATGTGAGCAGGAATCTTTGGACAAGGCTATTCTCCAGAGGACAAGTGGATGGACTGAGGCCTACTCCACAGGCCGCACTCACGTGAGTTGTCTCTTTATTGCCGCCCCGGCCTTACACTTAGACACAAACACATTAACCCTTTGGTGGGTGACAAAGAGTAAATTAAAAATCTGCAATATGAAGCTGTCTAAATTTTGTTTATGAACCCAAAATGACAGGGTTCTTTTAAATCTGGGTGTCCCGAAAGAGAGGGAGGGGTTGGATTTCATTGTCTGAGCCCCGATCACTCTCCGTATAACCTGTTAGCTATTTTAAACGACACTCAACACTGCACCTTCTGGGATCTTTCTGTGTACCAATGGATTTTGTTTTAAAAAGGTTTTTCTCAGTTTTGAGAGGCAGTTTAACTCTTTCAGAGGATTGAAGGGAGTTCTTTAGACTGGGTCCAATCCACACACACAGGATTAGGGGGGAGGAAGGGGTTTAGATCCAGGGGGGAATGGAGCTCGTAGCAGGAGTGAGGGGGGTGGGGGGGGAGAGGAAAGACAGCATCCCGCCTGGGTAGGTTCACATTGCTGCTGCTGTGGGATCTTGCTGTTCACGCACAGGCCTGTGGCCTTTGCCCGCAAAGCAATTGAGATCACAACTCTTAAATTAAAATAGCACACGGACTGCAAAGTAGGTTCGAAGGTCTCACATTTGAAAGTATAGGGAATGAGGGAGTTGATGAATCCTTTCCACAGACTGAGTGGATATTCAGCCAGGATCACATTGCTGCTTGTGGGATCTTACTGTGCAAACAATACTGCTGTCAGTTTGTACAGTGCAACAATGGTGTAGAAACAGAGAGAAAGAGAGAGATAGAGAAATCCACAATCTGAAACTCTACTCAACAATGAAAGTGTTATCATTTTTGGGATCTCCCTGTGCACAAGTTGCCTGCAGAATTCACAAAATTAACAATAGTGGGGTCACTTTTTAAATGTATCCATTGACTGTAAAGTAATCTCGATGGCGCGGAATTAAAGTCCCTTAACTTGGAGCGGGTATAATTCTGGAATGGAGCCTGTATTTTAGGCCGAGACATAAATATGAGGGTGAAATGAAATCCGCAGGGGGCCATTTGAATTCAGTTTGCTGTGGTTGTGATTGTTAGATTCCTGAGTGTGACCCTCTCTCTCTCTTTCTCTCTCTCTCTCCTTCCCAACGACTGGGATGAGAATGAGAGAGAGATAGAAGTACAGAAAGAGTGTGGGACTGGGGGGTGATGGAGAGTAGAGAGAGGGAGAAAGACAGAGAGGGAGGTAGTGAAAAAGAGAGGCTTTCTCTCCCTTTCTGCCTTCTTTCCATTCTTGTCTCTCTCTCTCTCTGTCTCCCCAGCATTCTGCCGCTATCTGTCCATCCCTCTCCACCTTCTTTGTGTGTCTATAAACCTTCAATCATTGAAAACCACCCCACAAACTGCAATGGGGAGCCTCCAGCACACCTTCCCGGGGATTCCTTGATTTGGGAAAAGAATAGAAATAAATGCTGGGAGGGCGATTTTAAAAAGTCCCCTCACGGACCGGGCAGTGGGTTTCCCAGTTTAAAGAGGGGAGTTTAACTTTCTGAGGGCGGATGTGTCTCCAGACTCGGAATACCCGTGCTGTTCAGGAGTTGGGGTGGTGGCGAGGGGAGATGGAAGAAAGAATATAGCAGTCAAGGGAAGGAACATGTCCCCCACCCCCTGCTCACCTGCCTGTCCCACCGTGACAGGATCACATTGCTGTGTGTGGGATCCTGCTGTGCACCAATGGCCTGCAGCCTTTCCTGAACTGCCAACTTAGTGACCACGCACAATTTAAAATTAAACTGGCTCACTGAGTGTGCAGCAGTCGGGAGGGGGTGAGGGAGTGAGTCTGAAATGAATAGGCCGCAGCCTGGGTACAGGTTTGTCCTCAATGGTGGTGTTTGTGTTTTCGACAGAGCGGTGGGGTTGGAAGGATTTCTGAGGGGGGGGTAATGGAGTTAAATATCCCTGTCTCTGTCCCTCCAGCTTTCTGTCTCTCCCTTTCCAGTCATTTATTTGTAGATTGAATCTTCTAATAAATGGGTTTGAGAATCCCAAGGTGATTTGTGGTTATGTTAATTGGGGGGGTTTGGTTGGTTAAGGGGGAGGGGAGGTCAGTGGGGGTCCCCTTTCCCTCTCGCTCCCACGTGCTCTGTCCGGGAAGTTTCGGGACTGAGTTGCTGATTCTGAGGAATGTTCTGTTTAACTGGGGGCGGAGGCGAGGAGGGTGGATGGGTGGGGGTGGGGTGGTGCGGGGGGGGGGGGGGTTTGCACTTTGTCCCTGCGGCTTAATGCAGCCTCTCTGACTAGGCCTCAATTTTGCACCCTGCGAAGAATCTAGGGTTTAGTGGATGTGGGGAAGCATTTTGAATGGAGTTTCTTGAGGACTTGACTGAGTAGTTCTCTCTCTCTCTCTCTGTCTCTGCCTGTCTGTATTCCACCGTGTGAAAATGCGAGAGAGAGAGAGTGAGAGAGAGGGAGAGAGAGGCGTGGACACACATTTCCCACTCACTTCAACCCCAATCCTCACTTAAAAATCGCTTTGTATCTGGCCATACCCAGGTTTGTGTGGGATCCTGCTGTGTACACATGCTCTGCCCTCCCCCCCTCTCCCCTCCACCTTATAGTCCTCACACCGCCACAAAGTCCAGAAATAGATTGAGGGAAAGGAGGAGGGTGGGGCTAGAGGAAGAGAAAAACCTTTAATTGACTGACTGAGAGGAGGTGAAGAGGATGGATCTCTGGAATTACAAATATTAAACATGTCCAGTGTGGTGGGACATGTATTACAAATGGGAAGACAGGAACCTTTCAGAGGACATTCCCTCTGGGCAGCATGTTGGCACAGTGGTTAGCACAGTTGCTTCACAGCTCCAGGGTCCCAGGTTCGATCCCCGGCTGGGTCACTGTCTGTGCGGAGTCTGCACGTTCTCCCCGTGTCTGCGTGGGTTTCCTCCGGGTGCTCCGGTTTCCTCCCACAGTCCAAAGATGTGCGGGTGAGGTGGATTGGCTGTTCTAAATTGCCCTTAGTGTCCAAAAAGATTAAGTGGAGTTACTGGGTTATGGGGATAAAGTGGGATAGGCTGGAGGTGTGGGGCTTGGGTAGGGTGCTCTTTCCAAGGGCCGGTGCAGACTCGATGGGCCGAATGGCCTCCTGCTGCACTGTAAATTCTATGATTTCACTCCGGCCCTCACAAAGGGGCTGGAATGAAAAAGGCTGCGATTGGGGGGGCGGGGGGCAGTTTAATCTCCCAATCGCACAGTGCCCGTGTTTTACTGTAGTTAATGTCACGGTTCCTTGTGAAAGTCCAATCAAACAGTTGTGGGCACACCCTGATTTGGGAAGAAACAGAAACCAATGCTGGGAGATATGGAATGCTCGGAGGGCGGTTTGAAAAAGTCTCTCAAGGTCTGGGGCAGCTGGTTTCATTGCTCTCTGTGGGATCCTGCTGTGCGTCAGTGACCTGGGGCCTTTCCTGAACTGCAACTGGTAACCACCCAATTAAACAAAGCAACTCAGCTTCACTGAGTCTGAAGCAGTCGGGAGGGGGTGAGGGAGTGGGTGTGAAATGAATAGGCCGCAGCCTAGGTAAAGATTTGTCCTCAATCCCAGTGGTGTTTGTGTTTTAGACAGGGCGGTGGCATTGGAAGGATTTCTGAGGGGGTTTTGTGGTGAAATATCCCTGTCTCTGTCCCTCCAGCTTTCTATCTCTCCCTCTTTCCAATCTCTCCCTCTTTCCAATCTCTCCCTCTTTCCAATCTCTCTCTCTTTCCCATCTCTCTCTCTTTCCCATCTCTCCCTCTTTCCCATCTCTCCCTCCTTCCAGCCATTTCTTTCTATATTTATCTTGCAATAAATGTAAAAGAAAACTCCAATGTGATTTGTCGAGAGGTAAGAACATAGAACATAGAACAATACAGCGCAGTACAGGCCCTTCGGCCCACGATGTTGCACCGAAACGAAAGCCAGCTAACCTACACTGTGCCATTATCATCCATATGCTTATCCAATAAACTTTTAAATGCCCTCAATGTTGGCGAGTTCACTACTGTAGCAGGTGGGGCATTCCACGGCCTCACTACTCTTTGCGTAAAGAACCTACCTCTGACCTCTGTCCTATATCTATTACCCCTCAGTTTAAAGTTATGTCCCCTCGTGCCAGCCATTTCCATCCACGGGAGAAGGCTCTCACTGTCCACCCTATCTAACCCCCTGATCATTTTGTATGCCTCTATTAAGTCTCCTCTTAACCTTCTTCTCTCCAACGAAAACAACCTCAAGTCCATCAGCCTTTCCTCATAAGATTTTCACCTCACACTTCTCTACATTAAACTCCATTTGCCACCTCTCAGCCCAGCTCTGCAGCTTATCTATGTCCCTCTGTAACCTGCTACATCCTTCCACACTGTTGACAACACCACCGACTTTAGTGTCATCTGCAAATTTACTCACCCACCCTTCTGCGCCCTCCTCTAGGTCATTGATAAAAATGACAAACAGCAACGGCCCCAGAACAGATCCTTGTGGTACGCCACTTGTAACTGAACTCCATTCTGAACATTTCCCATCAACCACCACCCTCTGTCTTCTTTCAGCTAGCCAATTTCTGATCCACATCTCTAAATCACCCTCAATCCCCAGCCTTCGTATTTTATGCAATAGCCTACCGTGGGGAACCTTATCAAACGCTTTACTGAAATCCATATACACCACATCAACTGCTCTACCCTCATCTACCTGATCAGTCACCTTCTCAAAGAACTCAATAAGGTTTGTGAGGCATGACCTACCCTTCACAAAGCCATGCTGACTATCGCTGATCATATTATTCCTATCTAGATGATTATAAATCTTGTCTCTTATAATCCCCTCCAAGACTTTACCCACTACATATGTGGGGCTCACCGGTCTATAGTTGCCGGGGTTGTCTCTGCTCCCCTTTTTGAACAAAGGGACCACATTTGCTATCCTCCAGTCCTCTGGCACTATTCCTGTAGCCAATGATGACATGAAAATCAAAGCCAAAGGTCCAGCAATCTCTTCCCTGGCTTCCCAGAGAATCCTAGGATAAATCCCATCAGGCCCCGGGGACTTATCTATTTTCAGCCTGTCCAGAATTGCCAACACCTCTTCCCTACGTACCTCAATGCCATCTATTCTAACAGCCTGGGTCTCAGCATTCTCCTCCACAACATTATCTTTTTCCTGAGTGAATACTGATGAAAAATATTCATTTAGTATCTCGCCTATCTCTTCAGACTCCACACACAACTTCCCATCCCTGTCCTTGACTGGTCCTACTCTTACCCTAGTCATTTGTTTATTCCTGACATATCTATAGAAAACTTTTGGCTTTTCCTTGATCCTACCTGCCAAATACTTCTCATGTCCCCTCCTTGCTCATCTTAGCTTTCTCTTTAGATCCTTCCTCGCTACCTTGTAACTATCCATCGCCCCAACCAAAACTTCACACCTCATCTTCACATAGGCCTCCTTCTTCCTCTTAACAAGAGATTCCACTTCCTTGGTAAACCACGGTTCCCTCGCTCGATGCCTTCCTCCCTGCCTGACCGGTATGTAT